>NC_056526.1:153607694-153623108 GCF_019175285.1 Sceloporus undulatus
CATGAGCAACATTCTTTGTTTTTATACCTCCCCTCCCCCCATGTAGTATAAATATCCAGTTTCTCAAGTAAATCTCTCGGTGGTATGCATTCTGATTTTCAAAAACATGATTATGAGTTCTTGAAAAGGTCAAGATGCACACTGTCCTTTAAAGATGTCAAGTTTTGCCTCTGAATAAGAAGATTTAATGCTGATGTTGGCATCCACCTAGATAAAATGATAGTGAAAAGACTATATCCCTTAGCTCTTTCATCAAGGTTTCACCTTCATTTAATATTCTGCTTCCTGAGTCAGTGAAGGAGGGTAAGTTGAATAGAAAACTGATCCTATGGAAATTTTATGATTGTACAATATTTCTTTCATGAACATCAGGCCCTAGCTCAGCAGTACACCTTTATATAGCAAATGCTACTTGGCAGCATCCATTAATTCTTTAATCTATCATTTATTGTACATCTTATATGAAAGTATCCTAATGCAAGAACACAGTTCTGTGAGCCTGGCATGTGTGATTTATGTGCAATCTGGGTAATGGTATTTTATGTATCTGTATCTATGGGAGGCCAACTGGTGACTAGCCTCTGGTAGCTCCAGTTGGCAACTGGACTCTGGCAGCTCCTGGTTGGCTTCTGATCATCCTTGGTCTGCGGTGACTGGATGCCTTGTACCTGAAACTGCACACTGCTGCTGTCTTCAATGAGCTGCCAGCAAGGAACAGCTTTTCACCACTCCTTTATTAACTAGCTTTGGATCACCTTAGGTGGCCACGGAGCAGCTTCTGGTAGATCTGGAGAGGGGGGCTGTCATTTGCAAGCCAAACCCCTGAAGCAGCTGGAAGCGGCACTTTTGGGCCCGTGTATTTCTATGATATATGTTACATATCATGTGGCACTGTGAACACATGAGCTAACACAGCCATTCTCAAACTGTAACTATCATAATGTTTTGGATGTCAAATCTCTGACAGAGTTTTCTGGGAATCCAAAATATCTCAAAAAGAATTTGGAAATCAGTGGTTTATTTTTATCATCTACCTCCTCAACATTATCTGCCTCATAAACATGATCATACAGTCCGTGCATTCCCAACTTGTATGATCCCATCCTATGTGTCACTATTTATATCTCTTTTTCAAATGAACCTTTGTACAAATGTTAGTGCGATGTGGAAATAATACAGGGACTTTTCCTTAGAGTGTAGGTCATTCCTATTTTCCAATAAAGATGTCTCTCTTCTAAGATACTTCTTGTGTTTGAACCAGGCCACACTATGGCAAGCTATAGAAATTTGCATGGATCTTCATACAGCTAAAGCCATCAAAAGCAGCTTTTTTCTATAAAGAGGCTGGGCTTCAGAGAATGGATAGAATAGTGTTTGGGTGAAGAAAGTCATTTCTAATATCTATTTCTTTTGTCATTAAATTAATGGAGTGCCTTTTGTCAACTCACTGTATATGATGGCACAGTCCTTAGAGGAAAGGAAAGATATAGGGCCAGTACAGAACACAGAAAAAGGGCGGTCCACAGTTGCCCCTTTCCGTGCCGGATTGGGGGCAGGGCAGCCTCACTTGCACCCCAGAGGCCCCAATCCGGCACTTTTCCAGACCATGCAGAAGTGGCAAAATGCCGCTTTTCCATGGCTTGGAAAGAGGTGTCCATGGGGCTTCATTCCCTGGACACCCCGACAAGCACAGCGAAGAGGAGAAAGGGGCCATGTAGAAGCCATGCCAGCAATGCATGCATGCAAAAGGAGCTGCATTTCGGAACTCCTTCCCGCGACTCTGAAAGGGCGCCCCAAGCACTCTGCAGTGTCGCGGTGACATCACGCACACATCGGTCCATGTGGAAGTGGTGGGTGCATGATGCCATCATCCCATGCTTTGTGTGGATGGCACACTTCCAAAATGGCTCTGTCCATACAAACTAGGGCTGGGGACCATGTGGTTGCTGCGCGCTCTCCAGCCCTAGTTTTGGCCCCAGGACGACACATCTGCCCCACCTATATCAGGCCATAATTAAGCCAAATACATGAATAAAATGCCTCCAAGTCTAATGACATAGTGTTCTGAGTGGCTGATAGAGTGGGGTTTCTTGTTCAGAGAGGGTCATTTTTATCTGCACTACATTTGAAGTTCTCAATCTGTTTATTCTCAATAAACCATTTCCACATTGTTCTGCCTAGAAATAAGCCTCCAAGAGTGACATTTTTATTTTACTTTACTTTATTGTAAACCAAGGGGCAGGACCTATATTTAGAGAAAGGGAAAAGCTTTCAGAGTGTTGTTGTGTGTGCCTGAATTTGGGCATCTGGAAGATTCTACAGGAAGGGCAAGGTTTGAAGGCCTTCACAATCAGAGGACAGATTTCATTTGCCTGGTGTGAAGAGTACCAAACTATAACCTGTGATGGGGTGAAAACAGAGGTCAATTGGCTCGGGTGGTGACAATAAATGGGTTGTCATTGGCATGTTATAAGGGAAAATATCAGACTTTGGTGTATGTCTTGGCACCCTTTTGGTGAAGGGTTAAGCTATGAAGCCTCTTCCACAGGCTGGGTGGCTTGGGAGGCAGAGAACTAACCTCCCCTTGGAGATGACGGGGGGAGGTTGGTCTCTCCTGTAAAGTCTATGGATTTGGGTGAAGTGCCGGGACCTGCACCAGGTTGTTACCTCACCTATTTGTTGCTTGTCTCCTGGTTCAATTTAAATAGGTTTTAGATTAAATATAATGGGTATTGTTTGATCTGTTGTCTTGTGTCTGGTCTTGTTGTCATGTGGTTGGTCATCAATTGTTGTTTTATTTAACACCAGTAAGTACTGTTTTGGAGGATAAATATTGAAATCTACATTTTCTGCAGGTGTGAGACTTATGGTAAATTGATTGGGTGGTAATGGCTCCCTGGCACCACTGAAATTGTCCTTGCTTTCAATAAAAGGAGTAGACAAGACAGGGTGACCACATGTCACAACTGCAACTGCAACTGCAAAAAAGAACTAGACACTGCAAAATGTAGGACAGATTTATTTACAGCTATAGTCTTTATATTGCATTTTATTATGTACTCAACCATATTTTTCTGATGAACTCATCTTCATTAAAATGCATGGTTTCCCCATTTGCTTTCTCACTCCCACCCCTCCCAATAAACTGGATTGTACCACTCAAGTTAGTATCTTCACAACTTGCAACCTTGCTGACTCCTCCCCCTTTCCTTTGTCCTTTCAATGAAGGGAACAGTTTTTCTTACTCATTAGGGTGTATTGTTGCAGGCTAAACATTTTGGTCATGTTTATTGCTTGACAAAAACTAGCAAGCCCTTTGCAGCAGCAGTGAAAATAATAAATCTGTTGAGCTATCTCTTGCTTGCCTGTTGAGGCACCATGACAAAGGACGGGTTTTTGTTATTCAAAATAGAAGACATTTTGGAATTCCTCCAAGATCCCCAGACTGAAGGTTAAAATGTAGGACATAACCAGGAAAAGGAGGGTCTCTGTTCACCCTGAGACAGGATGGGGGAGATGCATTGTACAGATATGAAAACATCATTAATTTGTCAATTTTTGTTCTTTTAAAAAAAATAAAATTAGGTTTGCCTAAATGTTTCCTGTTTTATATTGGTTTTCCAGAACTTTTCACAATATATATCTTTTAAAAATTGAAAATGTGTATGCATTCAATGTGCTTTTCTCTTAATTCATGCATTTTGTTTCTAGTTCTCTGCAGTATGCACACTTTTGCCATTTTACAATATAATGCATATTAATGTTACTTTTCATAAGTAAATGGGTCTTGATGAGCCTTTTCTCCTACACATACACACATTTTTCGGAGAGCAGCACTGCAACATTTAGGGGCATACAAACTTCAAAAGATTTCTGAATGTTGATTTATGACTGTGTGTGAAAATGTGAAAAATTCTTCCCCATTCCTATTTTGGGTGTGACAAAGAGGCTATGAAAGGATTGTACAGTCTTCTTTGAAATAATGCATTTAAGAGGGAGAAGAAGGGGGAAGAGGAAGAGGAGGGGAAGAAGAGCCAGAAAGTGATTCTTAAAATATTCATAGATCAATATTTGTTTTATTGGTATTCATCAGTCAACTGAAATGGTTTAATATATTGATAAAAGCACTATGACTAAAGCGGGACTTTTCAGTGTTTTGGATAAATGGCTGCTGAATCTAGCAAGGTTAAGCTTTTGAAGAAGACAAGTGTCTTGATTCAAAAAAATGGCAGCAAGCATGCATATAGACAAATAGATTTGAAAAGGTACTTGTAAAAGCTGTAGGAGTTCCAAATATACAACTGTTATTTTAAACTCAGACTTATGGAAGTACATGGGCAGAGTGTTTTTGTGCTAATCATGATGCATCTGTTAAGAAATTGCATTTAGCATTAGGGATTCTCACATGGAAACGAGTGTCCTTCTCCAGTTATTAAACCATGTTAATCACGCGACTGGAGAAGATGATCACACACGCACACCGTGCTTATCCCATCCTTTTCCCATCTGTAAACAGTAATGGACCTCTCATTTGGAGTTAATGGAAGCTCCCATTAATATCAAATGTTTTTGGATGGGAGAAGAATGGGATAAGTGCACAGGGGTGTGATAATCTTTCCCCTGATTGCACAATTAACATGGTTTAACGATGGGAGAAGGATGCTTGCCTCTTCTGTGTGATAATCTCAATTGTCATAGAGTTAGGGGGAATTCAACTATATTCAAACTTTCACCTACTCTCTTCAGATTCTGTAAGAGTTTGCTAAGGAATGGGCTTTTCAGCCAGGAAGAAAATTCTGTAGTGGAACAGTGGAGCTACAGTACATTGTAAATAGGAGGAGGCCTTTCTCTGTGGCTTCTTCACTTTTCTGCATGGTTTCATATTTAATTGACAAAGTAGACATGATGCACAAGGCATATAATGAGGATATCCTGTGATTTATCATTCTATTTGGTGCATAACAAAAATTTGAGCTATATGTTTGCTCATTGATCAGTGTAGTGTTATTTAAAGTTTTGTTGCTTGTTTGTTGGATTTCTTCACATGCCATTCCCTTGATATAAAATTTCATATCCAAATCAATTTGCCCCACAAGCAAGATATATGGGAACCATGTCATTATTTTATTGTATTTTAGTTTTGCTTGTTTCCTCTGCCTAGAGTTTAACAGTAGCTCCGATGTGGATACTAAGGTCAGAGAAATGGAAGGAGGGGTTTAGCTCCTCCTAGAACCATTCTCACAATCAAATTAGCAAACCCTTCTGAGAGAGCAAGAGAGATCCTGATCACAGATTTTTCATGTCATTTATAAGTATTAAAATACATACTTTTATTACAGTCCTAATCCTGGATCTCACACATCATGTTAAGACCTAAAAATTATAACACACACTTCATTCTAATGACCCACACAGTAATATTTTCAAGCTATTACCAAATAGAATATTTGTATAACAGAAACTCTATTGTAGCATTTTCCATCTCATGATTACAGTTATGCAAAGGGAAGAGGGGAAATAGGGCATATAAGGGAGAATGTTTGAACAGGGCTATTATTATAACTCCATATCCCTATAGACTTGAAAAGATATGAATATTTAATACATGATGACTGCATTCCACATGATATAAACTTATAAACTTGAAGGTGCTGGAACAGGAAACTGTTTTCTGTTCCATTCTTCTAGAAGAAACAGATGAGACATAAGTATAAAATGGACTAGGACTTCCTCTTATTAAAAATGACACTGTAATCTGAGATATAGTAGATCTGCAGTTAAGCCAACCATATGAGAATGAAATAAGTCATTGTAATATTGTGTGAGTCCATTCCTATCCCTGGTGCAAGCTGAATGTATCTAGCTAGCCACCTAACACGTAAGATGTTATGCTTCAAAACCCACACACCCACATCTAATACTGTATGAGCTCATGGCAAAACTGAAATGATTACATTACCTGTTTTTGGGTAACACAGCCATACACACACACACACACACACACACACACACACACATACCATATTTCTGCATTGCCTCCAAGCTCACACAGTTTCCCAGTCGAGCAAATAAAAACCAATTAAAACAATATTGAGTTTTTAAAAATGTTTTAAAAATACATTCAAATACTATTTTAAAACTCCTGAAAGCAGTTTAAAAGCAATCAAGTTTTAAAAGAGTTAAAATATCATTTTCAAACACTGAATGTCATGTGGAATAGCATTGTTTGGCACACCAGAAGTTTAAAAGATATGAGGGCCAGCCTAATTTCCTTGGATAGGGATTTCCACAGTTGAGGTGCTGCTACATGGAGAGCCCTGTTATGTGTACCCACCAACCTGACTTCACAAGGTGTTGAGACCTTCAACTGGACCTCCTCTGAAGATCTCAAATTTCTCTTGACTAGAGAAACATTTTTGGAGTGCTTAACAACTCCTTTACTTTTCACTACCCTATATAATTTATTGTCATCAGCAAACACGACCACCTCAAATACACAACCCAAATTCCAGCTTTTAAATCAGGAGGTTTCTCTGCACCTTATCCTTGGTAAATATTGTCTGTTTATATCTGAAGCATTTTACCCACAGTTCTGTGTCTTCTAAAATACCTTTCACACCTTTCACTCTTAAGTTACTGTAATGGAGGAACAGGTGTGACATGATAGATCTTCTGCTTTCACTTACTGTATATACTCTTGTATAAGTTTAGAAATTTTAGTCAAAAAAATTGACCCACAAACCTGAGTCGGCTTATCCACAGGTCAATGTTAGTACTGTATTTTAATTCTTATAAAAAGGGAACCATTCCTTTGTAAAAGGCAAACATGTAATCTGTCCTGAAAGTACTGACTCCCTTCTGCTCTCTCTCATCTATCCTGCCTTTAATATGAGCACTAACAGTTATGCCTGCTGGAATTTTGTTAAGTTCTTTGGCATCATTTTCCTTTGCTTCATCCTGGAGAACCTTTGTCACATGCCCCTAAATTTTACCCTCGACTTATACATGGGTCATATCAAAATCCATAATTTTAGCCCCCAAAACCTGCCCTCAACTTATACATGCGGTTGATTTATAGTCGAGTATATACAGTAATAGCATCTCACATATTTTCCCTTTCTTTAATATGTGAATTGTATTTGTGGTTATTTTTTATCTTACTCGTTCTTATAAATTTTCTTTATTACTTTGCCATCACTTCCACAGTAATCAAATTCTTACCTAGCTCACCTGGAATCTTCTTGCTATTGGTATTCTTAACACAATATCGTCTACGTTTTCACTGTTTTGTAAAAATGTACCTGAAAGTAATCAAAATTTGCAGCATCCCATCTGCTGAAATTGAAACTTCCTTTCTTGAAAACAGTTCCCTACTCTACTATCTCCACTAGAGAATCTCCCTTTACAATGAAGGT
Organism: Sceloporus undulatus; assembly: GCF_019175285.1. Lineage (NCBI taxonomy): Eukaryota > Metazoa > Chordata > Lepidosauria > Squamata > Phrynosomatidae > Sceloporus > Sceloporus undulatus. Next base: position 153,615,110 of record NC_056526.1, read on the forward strand.
GCCCTAGAGGTCTTCCTCAAGAAATTCATGGCAGTTCCCACAACTCTGTGCCATTTTGACCAAACTACAGTACTACCCTGTTCTAATTTCTCAGACATCCCTGACTTTGAATCACTGGACCAGTAGAGAGGAGGCCTATGAAGTAGCAGGTTAACTACTTGGCCTCCCATAGAGTCAAGACATATACTGGAGTCAGAGGTAGGTGGATAAGCATAGAACAAATTGAAAATTGTGCTAAGATTGGGTAGGCTTTTTAATATCTTACATCCCTCATCAGTACATTGGGGTTCCAAATGCTTCTTGAATGAACCAGCCTTGACTCTCTCTCTTGGAATTTACACAACAAAATGTGCCATCCCATATGCACACATAGACACACATAACATATTTATACAACTAGGTTTAGGCTATTATTCTCCCCTCCCCCCCAAAAAAACCCCAACTGAATCTGGAAGTTTCATAAAATGCCATCAACCTATATTCAAGGAGGGAGTCAAGGTAAAAGAAAGATTCTGGTAGTTGGGGACTTGTTGCTCAGAGGGGAAAAGGTATCTGTGTGCCAGCCTGACAAGATGCATTGAAAAGTGTACTATCTTCCTGTGGCACATATCCAGGATGTCACTGGCAACTTGTTAAAACTAATCAAGAATACAGATCAAGAATAGAAAAAATGTCTTTGGTAGTAGCATTGCAAGTCTGATCAAGGGGGCTTTAAACTAAATCTTAGGTGCATAGAAAAACAATCAGTAAATTAGTAAGTGAGAATAAGAAAAGCCTCAGATTCCTATACACCAATGCACAGAGTCTGGGGGGAAAAAACAAGATGAGCTTGAAGTCCTAGTGCAGAAAGGTAAATATGACTTTAAGAGTATAGAGACACCTGGCGGGATGATTCCCATGATTGGAATATTACAATTGAAAGAATAAATATGACAGAAAAAGAAGAGGAGTAGCAGTGAGTCTCACAAGAAATTCACTCATAAAGAAAACCATGAGAATGATCAGTGTGCATCAGTTGAAACACTGTAATAAAAACAAAAAAAAGAGAAATACATACAACCTTGGAGCAGGTCACCAAACCAAGAAGAAGTGGTGGGTGATGTTTTTCAGAAATCTCAAAGATTCATGAATTAGTAGTTATGGGGGACTTAAAATAATCTGGCATATGCTAGGAGACTTAGGCATGTTACAGACGCGCCAAAGAGGCGTGCTAGGGTTAGGAAGGGGCATGGTAGGGTTGAGAAGGGGTGTCACTTCCTGATGCTTCTCAACCCTAGTACGGACCGAGTTCGTACAAAATGGCGGTGCCCGTCCACACGGGGGCTGCCATTTTGACATCATGGACGTCATAGCATCCGGACGTCGGGTGGCGGAAGTGATGCTGCGAGTGTGCGACTAGCGCCTCATAGTGCCACTTCCAGAGCCCAGAAAGAAGCGCCATTTCGGCACTTATTTCTGGCTGCGCCCGGGAACCATGTGGTTTGGCCGCTGTGGTTCCCGGACGCAGCAACCGGCGGTGGCGGAAGACTGCCTTAGGTCTCACGTAGATGGCCAGCCTCTGGCGACTCCATCTGTGAGTGAGGCCTGAGCAGCACAGGACTGCAAAGACCAGATGTCACAGTCCCAAAGCCATCCAGTGCCGTGACCCTGAATTGGCCACCAGCAAGGAGTGGCTTTTTGCCACTCCTTTTGTGATTGACTTTTCCCAGCCATGCCAGCTCTCCATTCAGCTTCTGAGGATGTGTGTCAATATGCAAGTTCCACCCTGGGAGCAGCCGGAAGCTGTACTTTGCTGCCCATCTGTTTCAGGCCAAAGGGCAAAGCAACAGGACTTCCTATGAAAATTTCGAATTTCTCCTGACTAGAGAAATGGATGGCCTCTGTCTTTCTTGGAGCAGAAGTGCAAAAATGTTTGAAATTATTAATATTTAATTTAAAAATTATTGAAGGAAATAGTAACCTTGGCTTTTATTCCTTTCTGTCATCCTATCTTAACCTGTTGGTTCTCTCCCCCCCCCCTCTTTCTGTAGTCCCTCCTTCTGGAAAGATTGTCAAATTACAATAATATGGATATAAGAGTAAATATTTTAAGCATCCTTATCAATATTAGTCATAAGACAGTAATTTAACAAAAATGCATTTTGATTGCTAATAAAGGATTAATTAGAACTTTTTTGTTTGACATCACTTTGATTGAAACAGAGCATCAATAGAAAACATATGTATATGTCATATGAATGCCAGCTGCAGACAAACACAGCAGTTTTTGAAAATGCTGAAAATAGTTGATAAACAGAGGCAGTCTTGAAATAAAAGACCACTGAAAATGATCATATTATTTTCAGAATAAAACATGCAAAATAATCATTTCAAAATATATGATTTGGAACAATGAAAATGAAATATTTTTATCACACAGTACTGGTAACACACAGTACTGATAACTACAGCTGCCAATATTTTGGATGCTATGTGCAGACTCAAGGTGAAAGAAAGGGTGAAGGGAAATAAAGTGTTGTTGAATTAGTCTTGTTCAGAGAGTTACAAATCTGTAGAAAAATAAAACTTTTTCACTGACTTGTTATTATCCTTAACTGAAATTTGTGGGGAGGGGAGAGTAAAAGCAAAATATATATGAAGAATCTGTTTGGCTTATGTTTCATTGGCATGCATTTTTCTGTGCACCTTCAAAAATCACCCCTTTAGGAGCTACAGATCAGGAGGAATAAATAGGAAAGAGAGACATTTTTAGAAAAAAGAAAACTCTGTTGGATCCAGACCAAATCATATGTAAAAATCCATTAAAACCAGTGGGTTGCAAATCAGTATGAGCATATATTGAACCAAATGTATGACAAGGCAGAATCAGAGAGAACGAAGAACATTAAACAATAGTTCTATACATTTGTGGATCCCAGTTAATTGAACCATAGAAAACCAAATTGCAAGTAACTATTTTGAATGGTGTAAAGTAACAACAGTTTAATAATAAAATCTCTCCTTTGGAAATATCTCTCTCTCTCTCTCTCTCTCTCTCACACACACACACACACACACACTTATGCCATAGCTCTTTTTCTGGATATCCAGGCCAGCAAGCCCTTATAAAGCCAAAAGTAATTCACTGAATTGAAGAATCACAAACCATGCAAAAACTAAAGATAGTATATGTGTGCCTTAGGCAGTGACATTTTTTCCTATTTTTGAATTTCCATTCCTTCATATTATGTGTTATTAGTCACAAATGGATTCTTATGAATCGTCTTTGGCATCACCCTTCTCATCTATGCTTGAATGGGGCAGAATGTTGTACAATAAATAGTTTTTGCTTATTTGTCACTGTATTCATTCTTTGGCATTAAGGATTTTGTAGGCATTGAAATGCCACATGCAGTGCTTTTCCCTGGTTCATATAAATGTTCTTGCCACTTCAGAATGGTTTATTTCATGAGCCCTGGAATGTACTTAGCTGTTGCAAATTACCATCTGATGGGCAATTTACTCTTGTTCTTGCTTGCCTGTGTCACCTGCCCCTTTTCTAGTGCTTTCTCTGTGAATGCTACACTTTAAATTAAGGAGTGGGTGTAAGTAACTTGGAGGGTGATAATAGAGGTCATGCCATTTAGTGGGATTGCATTTTTCTTCTCTTCTCTTTTCTCTTCCCAACCCCCAACATCGTCCAGCTTCAGATTTTCCCTTTCTCCAACAACTTTGTTTCCTGCAACTTTGGTGGTCTGATGAATAACAAGCAGCAGATGTTGTTCCCTTCATGTTGCACACCAAGTTAGAAAGTGAAGTCTGGAGCGTCTATCTTCACATGGGGCATATCATTCCCCCTGCTCTTCAGCTGTCACTAATTTGCTTAGCCTGCTGTTCTTTTGGTCACGAAACATTTGCTGTTCCACAAATGTATAAAGATTATCACTGTTCTTTGGGGAGGTATTCTTAGCAACAAAAAGAATTCTATTCTGAATTTATATAGTCTCTTTAGACCATAACTTCATAAGTATCATATATTTTTACTGACTTGGTTAGTTTCTGTATTTCTTCTAAACCAGGTCCTGAAACGAAGGGGAAATGGAATCTATAAAAGTACAATACAGTGCAACAAAGAAAGATGACATGCATGTTTTTTAGTCTCATTGGTAAACCACAGAGAGCCAGTCCAACTCACCTGATAGTTCTTTTCACTAGCAGTTGAAGTGAATGACCTAATTCTTCAGAGTTCATAGAAATCTGTATTTCCCTGTTGATCCATATGGGTCCAGAACCTGAAGAATTTTACCCAACTAAATAAAAAAAAATCTATGTCAACCATAGTCGCTACCAGCACTACCACCATCTTAGAGATTCCAAGTCTCATTTTGCTCACTATTTTAAATTAAGATTTTCTTTCAGCTCAGCTTCGGTGAAATTCAATTAAAACTTTGAGGTAATGAAAGTGCTGTTTTCTGTGGAAATGGAATGAGGGACATTCTTGTGATGTTTACAGATCTTATTACCTTCAAAGTTTGATACAAAGGATCAAAGGAATTTATAGGGCAGATTTTGGGGAGTCCTATGATAGGAAACAGAAGGCAGCACTCTTCTGGACTTCTACTCAAGTGATGCTGGCTTCCACCCAAAGTTTCTTCTCTAGCACTGCACACTTCTATCCAGAAGTGACCATAGTTCTGCAAGTTTAAACTTAAATCAGTTGCTAATATTTTAAAGATATTGACTGATCTAATGCTGCTTTAAACTTTCAAAATTCATGAATCTGTTCAATGTATTGTCCCTCAAAGGAGTACTATTGTCCAATATGCTGTGCATCTATATTATTCATCAACAATAATATCAATATTTTATGCTCTCTGGGAAAAGAAAACAGTAGTGATAGGTGCCAGTAGATAGCTGCTGGGAGCAATTTGAAATGGACTAACAAAATATCTGAATGAAATTGCCTCAGATAGGATCACAATGGCACAATTACAAAAAGTTTCAATGCTTGACATGTGCCACAGTATTATAATATCACAGAGTTGGAGGAGACCACAAGGGTCCTCTGCCATGCAGGAATACACAGAGTACTCCTGACTGAAGCCAAGAATATCACTGATGGTCCAAAACTCTAGTTGGTAACAGCTGATAACCAATGAAAACTACAGTAGTAGTAGTAGTAGTAGTAGTAGTAGTAGTAGTAGTATTAACTGTATTAGCTGTTATAGTAACAACAACGACAACGACAATTTGTATTTACAAATTATGCCCAGACTGCTATGCTCAATTGTTCATATAATAAACAGAAAATATGTGGAATCACAGTACTGGATGTTGTATGCATGAGGACCTTTTATATATGTTCTTTTCTCCTTTTATTTTCCACCTTTCCCCCTGCTGTTGTGAATGCTGTTTCTTTTCACCTACCCTCCCTTAAAGTTTCATCAGATTGTAAAGCAATAAAGAGGCTCCAGTTTGTCTGTTTGCAGCTAAGGAAACCCAAGGGAGTCATGCGGTGTGTTAAGGAATTCTATTTCAGCACACAGAATTTTCTCCTCCTAGCATATCTGGTCCTTCACAATAGCTACTTTGAGGTCAATGAGTGGGTGTCCTGAGAGACTGAAATGTGCTGCTACTGCCTCCTGCAGCCCCACCCTGCTGTATTTTTAAAAGTGTTTTCAAAATAGATTATTTCTTCTTTCTTCTCCACCATGCCTTTCTACATCCCATACATACATGTGCAATTCTGCAATGTCAATTGCACATGAAAGCATGCTGGAGCAGACCTGCATGGACTGCTGCATGAAAGAGAAGACAATAGGAACCTGATCACAATGCCCACAGGTGAGCACTAGCCTCTCCACACACACACACACACACAGCTTTTTTTAAGTTAGAAAAATGTGACAAGGATAAGGTCATTTAGGTAAATCTCTACATAAATTTTTTCAGCTAGGTTGTGCATGGATGAGCCCTGGATGGTCATGGGGTTTGTGCACACATACAAAAGCATTCCTACTCAGTTTCTCTGGTAGCAGACAGTTGAAATTCACACTGAAAGTGAGTGATGAATACTTTTTCCATCATGTCTTGTGACTCTGGATCTGCTTTCATTAAATTTATACTTTTCCCACAGTGACCATGCCCTTACAATACTGTGTAAAGTAAGCTGATGATGTGATAATAAACAGTACTCTTCTTTTTGCCATGCTAATCTTCCCTCAGTTTGCTAAAAATACAAAAGTGGATCCAGACCAAGGACTTCATGACACAAGGCTAAAAAAGTGGAATTTTAGCAGGATAAAAGCATCTTTGGTCAATAGTTATCACATGATGTTGTGTTTTTTTCTGCTACTGCCTACCATTCCATTTGTTACTGTAGTGCACATTTTCATTGATGGGCAAAACTTATCAATAGGCTCTCAATCTTGCTGTAATTCCATTACTACCTTCATATGATAGCCATTGCAGATCCACTTCTGAGGCAGTCATGTGGTGTCAGTGGGTGTTCCTCTCCCCCTCCTTCTTTCCAGTAATCACAGCACTAACAACTTTCTGAAGCTCACTGCCATGTGCATATTCACACAGCAGCAGCCTTCAGGAGGTGTTGGAAGCCGTGATCACTTGTTCCCTACCTTCTTCCCAGGATGTGTGCTTAATAGTGTGGAAAACAGATCACACAATCATGGATAGTCAAAGCACTATTGTGGGGAAAAGTGTGATAAGAAATGTTCCAAACTGGTATGTCCATATTGTCTATTCTTAAACTACTGCAATTGTGATGGGACAGCACTCTGGTGAGATAAAGTCCTGTGTCAGCTGAATTCAGGCCCTATCCAAACTGAAACTGAAATGGACATTCTAGCAATTACTATTCAGAAGACTGTACATGCTGGACTCCACAACACCTGACTCCATCTTATTTCTTTCCCCACTTCCCTGCATCCACTTGGTGGCATAGTATGCTTTGATGAAATACCTTGTCATATAATGAAATACTATGTTATATGTAAATTAATAATTTACATATCAGTTATATTTCTAGCAGCTGGTGACTATTTTTAGCCTTATCCTAAAAACCAAAATGAACCATTAAACTTAATGTACCATTTTAAAAAGTAGTCTATGTTCAGTGAAAAAGCAAGAGATGTTTAGATATTGCTTATTATATTTTATTTTTTAAAAGAGTTCTAGCCAATGTTCTGCTACTGTAAATCATTCCCATTTCTTGTCTATCACTCCCACTTGAACCCTTACACAGGGTGACTATTTAATTATAGTTAACCACTCTTACTCATCCTTCAATGGTTCTCTAAAGTCTCAAGAAAAGATCTTTATCTTTTTCTCCATCTTTTCATGGACATGGGACATTCTACATAAACTTCATGTGCTCTGCTTTGTCTTCTTCTTTTCTCTTCATTTGGTAAAGTGTGCTCAGTATGGCATCATTTACCTGGTAAATAATTCCAGTGCATGTCTCAAACTTGCTGAATCCACAAAATGTAATATGTTTGTCAGAACCTCAGTACAATGATGTCACCCATGCTGCTAATAATTAGTATTTCCCAGGAAGATTATCTCTTCAGGGATAAATATCTCACTCTGCATTTATGTTTATAAGTCTGTAATCACAATTTATCAATGATCTACTCATGAACTTAATTAGATTGGACATTATCATGCATCTTCCCACTTATAGATATATCCAGTTATACCCTGGTCTCCATGTGTAAGACATGGATATCTGAGCCAAGGAAGCCCATGCTCATGGGATTCTGCAAGACCTAAAACTTGAGTCAACTTGTAGCTCCTATTTCAATGGAGCAGTTAATCTGCTTTGGGTTTCAGTCTCATCTTTCATACCCAGAGCTATCTCAAGACAATTTTGAACCTCTCCTTTAAAATGACAACTAAATCCAGAACATCATCACTGTCCCACAGACATGGAAGACATGGAAGCCACCAGCTGCTACATGGGGAGATACAGATGGGCAGAAAGGGTCAGCAAGATGCAACCCCT
>NC_056526.1:153623133-153742260 GCF_019175285.1 Sceloporus undulatus
CGTTTTCTAATGTAAATTTTTAAAAATTATCTTGACCGTATATCATGGTAGTCCTGTTTCATATCCAATTTTTAGAGAAGCTGCCGTTCTCTGGGGTCTCAAAGAGGGGGTGGTAGACGGAAAAAGAATTCCATGGCCAGAGGAACCCCACCATATCCTTCCGATTATAACTACTGCACTTTAACTGGCAGAGTGCTGTGCCTTACTGTCTTCAACCGGTTCACATTAATACGCTTCAAAATCAGTTTACAATTTTTTGGTATCATGCTAGGACATCATAATATAAATCTCCCTCACCTGTCATAATGTCTGGCTGCCTGTTTTTAAGGTTGGTATTCTCTTCTTGTCTTCAACTACAATGAACCAAAACGCTCACTAGTTATCTATGGTTGGGTGGGTGGAGGAGCAAGAAACATCCAGCAACATTCCACAATCGAAAACAGGAGGAATTACAATCACTGCAGAGATCTCCAGAGGATTCCAATGGAATGTCTGCAGATGATTTTATCATTCTGTGTCTGCATGAGAAAGACAGTCGATGTTTCTCCCAGTCCTCCTTCCAGTCTCCATCCGGTATACGAATGCCATAGTTTGTGGCGGCCCACCTGAACAGTGAATATGGGGGGGGGGGGGGGGTGTTGAGGAGAATTATGTAGTGTAGTGCTTCTGCAGAACTAATTTTTGATTTGCCATGTCCCTCCAGGAACTTAGCCATTGTCCTGTATTGGTTACTTTTCCTCCAAAGAGTTCAAGTAGTTCACTGGTACCTTTCCTTCCCCCTCTGCTCCTCCTGGCAGTAATGTTGAGAACAAGAATGGGGGTTTTGTCTGAATGTGAAAAGATTAATTTTGTTTAAGGGGGATGTAACAGATAGTAATTTTTTTGCTTGATCTTAGTCTGGTATGACTATATCACCACTAATGCCACACTAGAACTCATTGAACAAAATTCTTAGGATGCAGTTTTCGCAGTTTATGTTCGAGAATTCTATGTGGGAGCTCTCACTTTCTCTCTATATTCTCAGGTTAGGCTGCGGACTTATGCAACTCCATGGAGTTCCGTAGGCAAGTAATAGGAGGAAGGGGTTGTCAGGTCCTCCTGCCGCTGCAGGACGCACGTGTTATTCAAGGGTAGGGGTCCCCCAGCCAAGTAAGAGCCAGAACTGGGGCCGTGCTGAGGCGAAGATTAAAAAAAGGGGGAGGGAACGGGGCGCTCTCGTTAGAGTAGATAGACAAGCGAATTGTTCCAGAGTAAAGTCATTGGACAGCCTGAAGCAGAGAGTTTTAGAAAACTGGTCCTGCCTCAATGTGGGGAAATCTTTATGTTGGAACCCCAGAAAGTCTCTTCGTACGATCCACATTCAATTTATGTCTCCCGGAAGTATTTCGAAAATAGCTCTCGTTGGCAAGAAATTCAAGTTGCAAACAGCTGTGTTACACATTCTTCAACATACCACAGGGATTAATCCTAACAAAAATGCCCCTGTTTGAATCCGTGAGAAAGGGAGAAAGAGAAATACAAGGGAGAGAGAGAAAAGAGAAGTCCAAAAGGAGAGAGAGAGAGAGAGAAGAAGAGAAAAAAGAGTAAGGAATTGACCCTCTACAAAACCATAAAGCAGTATTGGGTTGCTCCATTCAAATGAATAGAAACCGGCAGCAATTCTACACCTTTCCAGTTTTCAATTTTGTAACATCTGCGGCAACTGCAGGGATGGTAAACTTTAATGGTCAGATTTTGTCCATTTTACATTACTATTCCCATATTATCCCCTGGTTTTTGCCTGTGAGTGAAATGAAAGGTGACAGATTGCTCAAATCAAATGAATGGGAGATGTCATTTGCATTCATTCAGTTGCAGCACACTCTACTTTCCTATTCCTGTGTTTGTCCTTCTGAGATACCTTTCACAGTGTCTAGAAATTCAAGTGTCAGCCTCTATTTTGACCAAGCAGCTGGAACCTTAGGCATTGGTTTGTGATTGATTCAATAACACCAACCCATTTATAATTACAGTTTATCTCTTCGTTAGAATCCAAATTGATGGAGATAATAGGAAGATTAAAAAACCTATGCTCTGAAAAGGGAAATCTGGGAAATGGTAATCTTCAGCCAAGTATACAAAAGGCCATGCTCAAAGTAAAACGCTTCTCTACCTGAATATTTTATTAAAATACTTGGGTATTATTCTTATTACTACCAGCCTGGGTTTTTCTTAAAAAGAGATAATCGTAGAGTCTTTGATTCTTTGCAAAGCAATAAGTACTGTGGGGTGGTTTCCCCCCCCCTTTCTTTCTATTTTTCTTTTGTGCTGAAAGCTTATAGACCTTCCCTATTCTTATTCTCTCCTCTTTTTGCTCTTTCAGAACATCACTGAAGGTGATAAGAGTCCGGGAATCCATCAGTACTGACATAATGGTTTCAAGAGGAGGAAGGAAATCAGAACACGAATTTAAAACAAAACTATTCAAATTAGAATGTTTGGCAGCGATACTCTTTCATGAGAAGAAGGTGATGGGGTAAGAAAATTACCTGCAACACACTAACGAAAATGTCAGTCACAAATGTATTTAGTTGAGAAAATAAAATTAATGTTAAAGAAATTTTACTTCCAAGCCTCTGTGCTTTGAATCAACAACTTTCCAACCGGCTTCTATGCTTTTTCTCTATGTAGTTTAGGTCCAGAACTCTGAAAGAACCATACTCCCCATATGAACCTTGTGAACGCATCTCCCTTACAAATCCCCCCCCGCTCTCTTAAACAAGTGGGAGAAATTTGTTGGAGATCCATTATCCAAACATGTCCTTCCCTAAGAGCATTTAGCATAGCCCCCCCCAAACTTTGGATGGACCTCCCAGAGGGCCGCTCTTGTTACATCTTTATAAATCTTTAAGAAGGAGGTAAAGAGAGAGCTCTCTGCCGTGCTTATCCTCCTGACCTCCTATGAAGATCACTATTATGGAACAAGACCAGCTGACCCCTTGATTGATTGATGTTTAGATTCTTATATTTTTTTTTTTACTGTGGTTTTAATGGTGCTGTAATTTTAATCTTGTAATTTTAAAACCTTGTTGTGATCCCGCTTCGATCAATTGGGAGAGGTGGGAAGATAGAATAAAAATATTATTATTATTATTATTATTATTATTATTATTATTTTAGAATCTAATATCAGCAAGGAATGCTTTCTCTCTGTTTCTGCCACCATCAGAGGCTCAGTTGGTGAGGACACAAGAGAGAGCTTCCTCAGTGGTGTTCACATCCTGTGGAAATCCTTCTGCAGGATGCTAGGCTGTCCTCCTTGCTTCTTTCCTTTCCCCAGCTGCAACATTTTTTGTTCAAGCAGGCTTTTAATATGCAATTGCACCAGGGAGGCTTTTGCGGGGTTGGGAATATTTGATTTTCCAATTTGTATGTTTTAAAATTATTTTATATTGTTTTAATGTGTAATTGTAATTGTATTAAAATACCATGGATATTTTTTAATTTATTTCTCTGTGAGGCTCCCTTGGGTCCCACTCCAGAAGAAAGGGCAGATATTAAATAATAAAGATTACCAAAAGCTACTAGTTTAGTCTCTCTCTCTCTTCTGTATGTGTACACACACACACACACACCACACACACACCTATTTTCGGTGTACTCTGTCATATTGCTTACTGCAAATGTATGAATGCTGTGCAAAATGTCCTGCACAAGTGGTTTCCTATAGGCATATAGCTGGCCCTTGAGCGACCATGCTGACCAGAGATGCCTATATGTAGATCCAGATAGTTCTTCCTCCTCTTATATTACTTGCCCGCCCCCCCAAGGGTTATTACTAGATTTTCAGAACAGCTGTCAGTAATTTATTAAAAACCTTCCAACTGTGTTATTTATTCTGTGTAGATACTGTAAAACTTGAACCTACTTTATACTTTAAGGCTCAATGCTTGGATATCTACAGAATTAAACATCCTTGCTTTAGAAACCACAAACATAATCAGACCCACATTCCATGTGCATCTAAAAAATGGTCTTGGTTTTTTATTGCTTTCTTTGTACTGTGTATGTCATTGTGATGGTACATTCTAACATAGTTTTTTAATGAAGAGCATAACTGTATGCATATTTCTCATTTGATTAGTTGAAACAATGTTTATCCTGCCCTATATTTGGTGATCTTAGTGTGGGATCTAGACAATAAAAACTAACTTAGTTTTATGAAACAATCTGAACAATTCAAAACAATTTGACAATGAGCAGAAAAAACAAAACAAGAGAAAAAAAAAGACAGTTTAACAGGTTCAGACCAAATGCGTATTGTAGGATTGGTGAATCTTTAAAAATTTATCTCACAGTTAAGAACAAACAATTTTACAATTTTCTTATGAAAACTCATTGAAAGGAACCATATTGAAGACTATTAGTAGTTAGGACTGTGGGTTGTTTGCACAGAAAATAGTTTCCTGCACAAAAATAATATATTCTACACATAATGCCCCCATAGGAAATGTGGTTTTCAGTGCATAAAATGGTGTCTTTGCAAGAAAACAAGGAAGCCATGCAATTTCAATCCAGAACGTGCAGACTTTTGGCCATCTAAGGTTCTGTTTGTTGGGTTGCCCAAATACTTGAGAAACCAATTTCTCATATCTTTGAATATCACTTCATCAGGTTAACTGCACATAAAAGCTTTTTGGAACTCATATATTTTTCTGTCCGTGTAAGCTAGGTATAGAAGAAGCTGGCTTTTAGAAGATGGGTATAGCATTCAGAATAAAATTTGACATAAAATTAATACGTTTCAGTGTTCCACCATTGTTAATGAAGACGAGGACCAAAAGAGAAAGGAAAATGTTAAGTGCATGGATTCTAAGCTGTAAGAACAGTATGTAAGATCAAACATGTTGAAAATGTGTGAATGTGAGACTTCAAATATGTCACTACGGCAGGCACCTACGTTACACATTCCAGTGCTTTGGGCATGTTAGCTCTAAAAGGTTCATTTTTTTTAAAAATACAAATACCAATATTAAATCTTAATTTCATATAAAGAATATTATTGGTTGGGTCAGCCCCTGTAACGAATTTCAGGAAACTTAGATTTCTAGGATTGGCAGATCAATAGGATTAGCAAGCGGACCTAGTATGAAAATCCATAAGTTTATTCCAGTTGTCACAAAGGAAAACATTGAACCAGTGGAATTCAAGTTCCAAAAGCTGAGGCCCCGAACAAGACAAAATGGCTCTTTTTATATTATTCAAGACAAAGAAGCTTCTTCATACACCTGATTGGCTAATTACAAATTTAAACATATAGGAATTCTTACAATCAGAACAGAAATACATGCTACATTAAAACGCATCACACTCCTTACCCCTCCTGTGGAATTCAGTGGAATTCATCTAACCTTGCTTCTGAATGTCAACGTATCCTTATCCAGTAGTTTGTTATGTCTTTCTACTGGTGCCAGCTTCCATTCAGGTCAAGATGCACTCACTATTCCTTTCCCTAGTAACCCAAGCCTTTATTTCAAAAACCTCTCTGGCTGACAAAGGTGACTCCATCTTTCTATAGTTTTATATTTCAACAAGGAATTTCCACCACACCCCAAATTAATTGAATGTAGTTTCTATTGACATCAATATAACTTCATTCTAACATTTTCACATGGTTCCTCAGGTACTAACTAGAGCTGGCCCACTTAGTTTCCAAGATCAGATGGGATCTGGTGTCTTTAAGGTATTTAGTCTTCCGGAAAGTTGTCCTAAATAATTTCCAGTGTTTCTAGGCTTGATATTATTTAAGATAGGATTTAACATTATTAAAAGAGTTTAATAATATAATTGTGCCAAAACATACTGCGAATAATCCAATTTAAGACTGCTTTAACTACCTGCTCAGTGCAGGAATGCTGGGATATTGTAGTTTATTTGTGGTATTAGAACTGTCTGACAGAGAAGGCTAGATGTTCACAAAAACAATTCCCAGAATTTCCTAGCATTGAGCCAGGACAGTTAAAGCACTCTTAAACTGAATTGTTTCTGTAGTGTCTTTTGGACCACTTATATCTAAATTGCATCACAACTGATTTTGATTGATTTTGATAGATAGATTAATTAGCTCAATAGGAGCAGCAAGAGGCTGTTAGATAATGTTAGAGTGGCATGGACTCAGATTGCTACCGTGGAAAGTGGGGTAAACTAGCCAATTTGAGGAGTTTCCAGCTGAAATCTGACAGCAAGTCTGCCTGAGTCCTACTGAGGCTAAAGTGTGATCCTCCCCTCCAAAAAAAATCTTTCAGATATCTTTGGTATCTTTCCAGGATGAAGAAGAAACATAACTCTGGAAGCAATAGAGCCATAATGTAGGCACCCTAAAACAAAGAAGTGACTTCTGGTTAATTGTAGGACCCTTGATTTCTAAATATTAAAACATGCCAGGCCCATCTTTACCACTACACATGATAGAAAATTTAAATTTCAAAGGATCTTTCTCCGTATGTCCCCTTAGTACTCCTGGCTAAATTGCATCGGGGTGGAATGACCAGCATCTCTTTCAGAATGGATTTGATATCAATTCAATCAGAGGCTAAAGGGGGTCCATCCAGCATTAACATATGATCCAACTTTGTCAGTATTAGTCATTTCCTTCAAAATACTAAGAGTGGAAGATATACAGACAATAACATTGATAGTTCATCTGACTGCATGGAGATTGCTGCCCATCATATGATGTAATGAACACAAAAAACCCTTGTGCTTCCACAATGAGACAACAGTGTTTTTCGTGTTTTCAGACTTGAGGTCTTCTGACTCTCATTTAGAATTAAAGGCTGAGTGTTAAATAATTTGGGGAAAAAAGAATGAAATAGTCTTCTGAAAGCCTTCACTGTGTTGTTGATGAAGAAACTGGGCAGGATATTTCACTAAACGAGCCATCAGTGTAGTGTTTGGAGTGTTGTACAAGGAGTATTGGAGACCTACATTAGAACCCACATTTTGTTGGAAATTCAGTCAGCGACCTGCCAGCAAGTCACACTCTTTCAGCCTAAAGGAGGCAATGGTAAATATCCTTGGATAAACTTTGCTGACATAACTCTATGATAAATCAGAATCAATTTGAAGGCCACATAACATCAGCAAACAACAGAAAAGTGGAACAGAATTTTCCAGTGTGTCTCTGTATGTGTGCTAAAATATTTTGTTCAGAAAATTTAGCTCATTTAATACTGATTGAAAACACATTGCTACCATAGTTTGCAGTGAATGTGTGTTTTGCATGTGTGTGAGAGAGGGGGGGCAACGATTAAGAGAGGATGACAGGAAAGAACAGAAGCCAGGCTACTGTTTCCTTTGACAATTTTAAAATAAAAATTTAATATTAATAATTTCAAATAGTTGTGCCCCACATTTTCCACCTGAATGAGAGGAAAAATCGAATCGACATTTCCCAAATATTCTTGAGTGTGTGCTGCTGGTGGTTCAAAAACTTTAATTTTTCAGGGATCTCAAAAAGTAATTTTCTTGGTAGAGGAAAGAAAGAAAGAAGAAAGAAAGAAAAGAAAAGAAAGAAAGAAGATCCTTAAGTACAGGAATGGTTCTGTTTCCATACTATTCAATTTTGTAAAATAAAATAAAAAGAAAGTATATATAATTTAAAACCTCTCATAGTTTGAAAGAATGTTGTCTAAGGACTGGAAGAGTTTCTGTTTTTCTCACACAACATTGTCCAGTTGTCTTGCTACACTGTTTAGCACTTACAGTCACTGTCTGTGTGCACTGACAGTAGCCGCAATTCAAAACTATCAGAAAGGCAAACATGACAGTAAATACTTTCACCACTGTAGCAGTACTTAATCAAGCTGGAAGTCTATTGATTCCTAGGTTTTCACAGAGAAATCTTACCCAACAAGATACACAATGATGAATGCTGATTCTGAAATCACTAAGCTATGAAGCGTTACCAAAGTTTCACACTCTTTTTTTAAAAAAATACAGCTGTGATAAAGCAGGCCTGTGTTGAAATCACAGGGAATGACGTCCTGAAGCTTATCGTGACACTGAAAAATGAGGTCATTATTTTTTTTTTAAAAAAATGCAAATATTATCAAATGCTGCCTCATTTTTCTTCACACTTTGGACCAGATCTCATTACAGCATGCAGGATGTGCATACATAAAGAAAAAATGAGAGGTGTGTGATATACTTTTTTTAAAAAAAATCATAGAAAGCAACCTTCCATCACCTCTAAAAAGCTACTATTTTGAAGCTATGTGCGTTAGAAAGCAGATTTTTTTTTTAATGATGTCATTCCCACCTTGCCTTCTTTGCATTGCTGGAGAGCCATCTTCTCTCAGTAAAATGTTTTTATATAAATACACTAACTTTGAATGCCTCTCCCAGAGCACTGGGGACCAGCAGCAGAGACTCTGGAGGCCAGGAGCCCAGCTGTATTTCCCCCCTATGATCCTAGATTGTACCGTTTTAAGATTGTGTATCTTTATATGTTTTCAGATTGGGACGGGTTGAGAATGAGGATTTTTTCTGTTTTATTTTATTTGTTTTGGTTCATTGCTATGTAATTGCTTTGTTATTTGTCTGCTGTGAATGCTATGTATTTTGCTATTTATTGCTTTGCGAATTGCTTCAATTATTTATCGTTATGTTTTATTTGCTTTGTACTTATTTATTGTTGTAACCCACCCTGATTCCTTGTGATTGGGCAGGCTAATAAATAATTATTATTTTATTATTATCACAAAATAGTGGTTTAATTGAGCCTTTGGATGGGTTTTTCCCTCACATTTGTTTGTATTCTTGCTGCCTCTTTCTGTCACTGCACCACAAACAAAACAAAATATTTATTTCTTTTCAAAATCACATGGAACATGATTTGTTTCTAAGAAATTGCATCAGATGCAAGCCCTCATGCCTCCCTCAACCTTAAAGGAACTCACCCTTTGTTTTGTTAACTTTGGCCTGGTACAGACTGGCACAAAGCTTGGCCTGAGGCTGATTTTAGGGCTCAGGAGAGTGGGCATCCACTCGCTCCCAAGCCCTGCCATGCTGTCCGGCACCATTTTGGCACGCGCACATTCACACGGTGCACGTGCCGCTGACATGCCTTGTGCACCACATCCAAATGCGTGGCACACAAGGGATGTGACCGTGCTTCTCCAGGCGCTAATGGCACCTCGGCAGCAGCAGAGAAAGAAGCTGCATTTTGCAGTTTCTTTTCATGGTGCATTGTTGCCGTACCTGTGATCACCGTGGAAACGATCTGTGTGAGAAGGGTTTAGCTGAAACTCCTCAAATTGCTAGTTACCCCACTTTCCAGGTAGCAAGCTGAGTCCAAGCCACTCTTAACATTATCTAACAGCCTCTTGCTGCTCCTATTGAGCTAATTAATCTATCTATCAAAATCAATCAAAATCAGTTGTGATGCAATTTAGATATAAGTGGTCCAAAAGACACTACAGAAACAATTCAGTTTAAGACTGCTTTAACTGTCCTGGCTCAATGCTAGGAAATTCTGGGAATTGTTTTGTGAAACATCTAGCCTTCTCTGTCAGACAGTTCTAATACCACAATAAACTACAATTCCCAGCATTCCTTAGCACTGAGCCAGGGTAGTTAAAGCAGTCTTAAATTGGATTATTTCTGCAGTATGTTTTGGCACAATATTATACTTATTAAACTCTTTAATAATGTTAAATCCTAATCTTAAATAATATTCAAGCCTAGAAACGCTGGAAATTATTTAGGACTAAACTTTTCCTGGAAGCCTAAATACCTTAAAGACACCAGATCCCATCTGATCTTGGAAACTAAGTAGGGCCAGCTCTAGTTAGTACCTGGAAGGGACCATGTGAAAATGTTAGAACGAAGTTATATTGATGTCAATAGAAACTACATTCAATTAATTTGGGGCTGACCCAACCAATAATATTCTTTATATGAAATTAGATTTATATAATTGGTATTTGTATTTTGTTTAAAAAAATTGAACCTTTTAGAGCTAACATGCCCCAAAGCACTGGAATTGTAACTTAGGTGCCTGCCTTAAGTGACATATTTGATCTCACATTCAACACATTTTCAACATATTTGATCTTACATACTGTTCTTACAGCTTAGAATCCATGCACTTAACATTTTTCCTTTTTCTTTTGGTCTCGGTCGGTCTTCATTAACAATGGTGGAACACTGAAACGTATATTAATTTTATGTCAAATGCTTATATTTCTGAATGCTATACCCATCTTCTAAAAGCCAGCTTCTTCTATAACCTAGCTTACATTGGACAGAAAAATATTATGAGTTTCAAAAAAGCTTTTATTTGCAGTTAACTAGGATGAAGTGAATATTCAAAGATATTGAGAAATTGGTTTCTCAAGTATTGGGCAACCCAACAAACAGAACCTTAGATGGCCAAAAGTCTGCACAGTTCTGGATTGAAATTGCATGTGGCTTCCTTGTTTCTTGCACAAAGAACACCATTTTATGCACTGAAAACCACATTTCCTATGGGGGCATTTATGTGTAGAATATATTATTTTTGTGCAGGAAACTATTTTCTGTGCAAACAACCCACAAGTCCTAAACTACTAATAGTCTTCAAATATGGTTCCATTTTCAATGAGTTTCTTCAATAAGAAAAATTGTAAAATTGTTTGTTCTTAACTGTGAGAATAAATTTTATAAAGATTCACAATCCTACAATACGCAATTTGGTCTGACCTGTTAAAACTGTTCTTTTTTTTTCTCTTGTTTTGTTTTCTTCTGCTCCATTATGTCAAATTGTTTTGAATTGTTCAGATTGTTTCATAAAACTAAGTTATTTTTATTGTCTAGATCCCACACTAAGATCACCAAATATAGGGCAGGATATAAACATTGTTTCAACTAATCAAATGAGAAATATGCATACAGTTATGCTCTTCATTAAAAACTATGATGTTAGAATGTACCATTCACAATGACATACACAGTACAAAGAAAGCAATAAAAAAACCAGACCATTTTAATTTTAGATGCACATTGGAATGTGGGTCTGATTATGTTTGTGGTTTCTAAAAGCAAGGATGTTTAATTCTGTAGATATCCAAAGCATTGAGCCTTAAAGTATAAAATGTAGGTTCAAGTTTTACATGTATCTACACAGAATAAATAACACAGTTGGAAGGTTTTTAATAAATTACTGACAGTCTGTTTCTGAAAATCTATGCATAATCCCTTGGGGGGGCGGGCAAGTAAATATAAGAGCAGAGGAAGAACTATTCTGGATCTACATATAGGCATCTCTGGTTCAGCATTGTCTGCTCAAAGGTGCCAGCTATATGCCTATAGGAAACCTACTTGCAGGACATTTTGGCACAAGTTCATTCATATTCTGCAGTAAGCAATATGACAGAGATACTACCTCTGAAAATAGGTGTGTGTGTGTGTGTGTGTGTGTGTACACATACAGAAAGAGAGAGAGAGACTAAAACTAGTAGCTTTTGGTAATCTTTATTAATTAATTAATATACTGCCTTTCTTCTGGAGTGGGACCCAAGGAGCCTCACAGAAGGAAATAAATTAAAAAATATCCATGGTATTTTAAATACAATTACAATTATCACAATTAAAACAATATAAAATAATTTTAAAACATACAAAATTGAGAAAATCAAAATATTCTCCAACCCCGCAAAAGCCTCCCTGGTGCAATTGCATATTAAAAGCCTGCTTGAACAAAAAGATTGTTGACAGCTGGGGAAAGGAAAGAAGCAAGGAGGACAGCCTAGCATCCTGCAGAAGGATTTCCACAGGATGTGAACAGCCACTGAGAAGTCTCTCTCTTGTGTCCTCACCAACTGAGCCTCTGATGGTGGCAGAACAGAGAGAAAGCATTCCCTTGCTGATATTAGAGTTCTATAATAATAATAATAATAATAATAATAATAATAATAATAATAATTTTTATTTCTATCTTCCCACCTCTCCCAATGGATCGAAGCGGGATCACAACAAGGTTAAAATTACAAGATTAAAATTACAGCACCATTAAAACCACAGTAAAAAATAAAAATATAAGAATCTAACATCAATCAATCAAGGGGTCAGCTGGTCTTGTTCCATACTAGTGATCTTCATAGGAGGTCAGGAGGATAAGCACGGCAGAAGAGCTCTCTCTTTACCTCCTTCTTAAAGATTTCTAAAGATGTAACAAGGCGGGTCTCCTCTGGGAGTCCATTCCAAAGTTTGGGGGCAGCTATGCTAAATGCCTTTAGGGAAGGACATGTTTGGATAATGGTATCTCCAACAAATTCTTCCCACTTGTTCTAAGAGAGCGGGGCGGATTGTATAGGGAGATGCGTTCACAAGGTTCATATGGGGAGATATGGTCTTTCAGATAGTCTGGACCTAAACTACATAGAGAAAAAAGCATAGAAGCCGGTTGGAAAGTTGTGATTCAAAGCACAGAGGCTTGGAAGTAAAGTTTCTTTAAAATTAATTGTATTTCTTCCCAACTAAATACATTTTTGGACTGACATTTTCGTTAGTGTGTTGCAGTTAATTTTCTTACCCCATCACCTTTCTTCTCATGAAAGAGTATCGCTGCCAAACATTCTAATTTGAAATAGTTTTGTTTATAAATTAGTGTTCTGATTTCCTTCCTCCTCTTGAAACCATTATGTCAGTACTGATGGATTCCAGGACTCTCTTATCACCTTTCAGTGATGTTCTGAAAGATAGCAAAAGAGGAGAGGAATAAGAATAGGGAAGGTTTCTATAAAGCTTTCAGCACAAAAGAAAAATAGAAAAGAAAGGGGGGGGGGAAACCACCCACAGTATACTTATTGCTTTGCAAAGAATCAAAACCTCTACGATTATCTCTTTTTTTATAGAAAACCCAGGCTGGTAGTATAAGAATCATACCCAAGTAATTTTAAATAAATATTCAGGTAGATGAAGCGTTTAACTTTGAGAATGGCCTTTTGTATACTTGGCTGAAGAATTACATTTCCAGAATTTCCCTTTTCAGAGCATATAGGTTTTAAATCTTCCTATTAATCTCAATCAATTTGGATTTCTAACGAAGAGATAAACTGTAATTATAAAGTGGGTTGGTGTTATTGAATCAATTCACAAACCAATGCCTAAGGTTCCAGCTGCATTGTCAAAATAGAGTGGCTGACACTTGAATTTCTAGACACTGTGAAAAGGTATCTCAGAAGGACAACAAAGGAATAGGAAAGTAGAGTGTTTGCTGCAACTGAAATGAATGCAAATGACATCTCCCATTCATTTGATTTGCAGCAATCTGTCACCTTTTCATTTCACTCACAGGCAAAAACCAGGGGATAATATGGGAAATAGTAATGGTAAAATGGACAAAATCTGACCATTAAAATGTTTACCATCCCTGCATGGTGCCTGCAGATGTTACAAAATTGAAACTGGAAAGGTGTTAGAATTGCTGCCGGTTTCTATTCATTTGAATGGCAGCAACCCAGAATACTGCTTTATGGTTTTATGTAGAGGGTCAATTCCTTACTCTTTTTTCTCCTTCTCTCTCTCTCTCTCTCTCTCTTTTGGGCACTCTCTTTCTCTCTCTCCCTCTGTATTTCTCTTTCTCCATTTTTCTCTTAAGGATCAAACAGCATTTTTGTTAGGATTATATCCCTGTGGTATGTTGAAGAATGTGTAACACAGATGTTTGAACACTGAATTTCTTGCAAAAGAGAGCTATTTTAGAAATACTTCAGGAGACATAAAATTTGAATGTGATAGTACTGAAGAGACTTTCTGGGGTTCCAAAAATAAAGATTTCCCCAAATTGAGGCAGGACAGTTTTCTAAACTATATGATTAAGATGTCAAATGACTTTACTCTGGAATAATTAGCTTGTCTATCTACTCTAAAGAGACCAGTTTCCCTCCCCCTTTTTTTAATCTTAGAAGCTAAGCAAGGCCAGTTCTGGATATTACTTGGATGGGAAACTACCAGTGAATAACAAGTGCTGTATGTCAGAGGAAGGAACTGACAAAACCTCCTCCTATTACTTGCCTAAGAAATCCATGGAGTTGCCATAAGTCGACAGCTAACCTGAGAATATAGAGAGAAAGTGAGAGCTCCACAAATATGAATTATATGAACATAAACTGAGAAACTGCATCCATAAAGGAATTTTGTTTCAATGAGTCTAGTGTGGCATAGTGGTGATATAGTCAGACCAAGACTAAGATCAAGCAAAAATTACTATTCATGTTACATCCCCCTTAAACAAATTATCTGTTCACATTCAGACAAAACCCCCATCATTGTTCTCAACATTAATGCAGGAGGGAGCAGAGGGGGAAAGTACCATGTGAACTACCTTGAACTCTTTGGAGGAAAAGTAACGCATACAGACAATGGCTAAGTTCCTGGAGGACATGGCAAATCAAAATAGTTCTGCATGAAGCACTACACTACATAATTCTCCTCAACCCCCCCCCCCCCCCAATATTCACTGTTCAGGTGCTGCAGCCACAAACTATGGCCATTCCGTATACCTGGTGGAGAATGGAGAGGAGGACTGGAGAAACATCTGACTGTCTTCTCATTGCCAGACACAGAATGATTAACATCATCTGCAGACATCCATTGGAATCCTCTGGAGATCTCTGCAGTTGATGTAATCCTCCTGTTTCTGATTGTGGAAATGTTGCTGGATGTTTCTCTGTCTCCTCCACCACCCAACCATAGATTAACTAGTGAGGTTTTGGTCATTGTAGAAGACAGAAGAGAATACCAACCTTAATAACAGCAGCAAGACATATGCAGGTGAGAGGTAGATTTATATTTATGTATGTCACTAGCATGATACCAAAAAATGTAAAACTGATTTTGAAAGCTGTATTAATGTCAACAGGTGAAGAAAGTAAGGCACAGCACTCTGCCCAGTTAAGTGCAGTAGTTATAATAGGAAGGATATGGTGGGGTTCATCTGGTCCATGGAAATTCTTTTTCAGTCTACAACCCCTCTTTGAGACCCAGAGAAAGGCAGCCTTCTCTAAAACTTGGATAGGAAACAGGACTTACCTATGATATACGGTCAAAGATAATTTTAAAAATTTTTACATTAGAAAAAGACAATATTTGTCTAGCATTTTCTCCATGCTCTGTATGACTGTGTGTGTCTGGAGAGGGGGTATTTGCACATTAATAAAGAATACATGCAAACAAGCAAACATAAGTGAAAATAACCCAAAGTTAGATAGGAATGGGCATTATAATTTCAATTTCTTTTGGAAACACACAGTAATTAAGATTGATACTAGTTCCTTCACATGGCATTTTAAGGACATTCAAGTGTAATCTGTATCCCTAAAAAAATGTATTTACCATTTCGAACTATAACTGACATGTAACATAGTATTATGGATTGGTCACAAAAAAGAATTCTGCAAGAACTCACAAAAATTTGTGGTTGTGTAGCATATTGATTAGCATACACACACATATTAAAGAACCAAAAACTATACTCAAATCTATATGCAAGCTATGAAACTCAAAGCTCTTATCACAGTGAAAAGAAGGCACTGCCCATGTGCCCAGAGGCATTCTTTACATGATTCCTCATATTGATGGCTTGGGCCCTAACACATTCAGACTAGGTTTAAAGGCTGTGTTTTGGAACTTCATTGGGAGATTAAGCTACAGATTCTAAAAATAAAACTTAAAAGCCATGGGTTCAGTTGATGGCTTCAATTAGATATACAAGCAAACACTTTTTAGCAGAACTGCCTGGGCCATTCCCTTTTAATGGCTCACACTGAGGATCAGTGACTACTGAAAAAAAGAATGAAACTGGCACAGGCCAATGTGGAGAAAAACAGAAAAAGAACTCTAAGAAATAAAACTTACCAGAGGGAATCCTATATGGAAGTTCTGGCAATCAGTGGCTTAGATCTTTTAAATATATTATTATTATTATTATTATTATTATTATTATTATTATTATTACAGTACTCAGAATCCCTGAGCCACTTTGGGCACAAGCCATGCTGGCTAGGGGATGACGGATCCTGCAATCTAGTTTTCACATGCTTTTAATGGCTACTCATTATGGAGATTATATATTACCTGCAATAACCAAGGCAATATCACTTTGTTGGATAATATGAGAAAGAGAGTGCAATAGCTTTTTTAAAGATTTTTTTTTTAAAATCCATCTTAAGTACAGAGTGATATGTCTGGAACTCCTTTCCACTCCCTGGGGGAAAAAATCTCCATACTGAATATGTCTATATTTATAGGTAAAGAGATAGATTTTTCACCTCATGACCAGAAAAAACAAATTACATTGAAGAGTAAAAAAGTGGAAATATGTAAAAATGATCAAACTAGCTTTATTCAAAAGATATTGTACCAAAAATTCATGTATGATGTAGAAAGATCTTAAGCTGAATGTTGCAATGTAGGAAATGCTAAATTACCACAAAGATTTCACCTCTGGCTAAGCAGGTAAACAATGTAAGTATTTTAGCGATCCATGTCCATCTTAGTCTGTCCAATGAGTATTTTAAAGTAAAGTCTCTGCCAACTTCTAAATCCTTCTTATATTCTTTTTGTGCAACTTCAATCACAAGGAACATCAGATCTTTATGTGGCAGGTGTGTGTTATTGTCATCAAAAACAAAGATTTAATAAGTCAAATGAATAAACATGATGCTAGTTTTCGAGAGTACTATTGCTCTATATCCTGCTGTGTGCTTTCCAGAGGCACTTGGCTAGAATCACTTTGTTCTGATCCAGCACAGCTCTTCTTATGTTCCTATGAAAAAGAATGGAAATATCAAATACACATTGAGCTTCTGGGTTTATCACAGCTGTTCCAATTAAAAAGGGCACCGATGTGTGGTAAAGTTATTTAGCAGGATGACTCTAAGGCTAACTTGACATCACTTGTTGTTGTTATGTGCCTTCAAGACAACTCCAATTGACTAGTTTCATCTTTTTGTATGTGTTGATTTTGGTGTTTTTGCAACATTTATTCAGATAAGGCTTCCCATTGTCTTCCTCTAAAGCTGAGAGAGTGAGACTTGCTCAAGATTACCCAGTGAGTTTCCGTGGCTGAGCAGCAGTTTGAATCCTAATCCAATACTGAAACCACTACACCGTAAATACTGAAACCAGGACATCCTTCAACAAGATGACCCTAGAAAAAATTGCCACTACTCATCTCATTCCTGAAGTGGCAGGTGGGAAATTTTTAAAAAATATAATAATAATAATAATAATAATAATAATAATAATAATAATAATAGGATTTATTTATATGCCGTCCAATCACTGGGAATCTGGGAGGCTTACAACAGAGGGGATAAAAGGCAATAACAATAAACATAAATTTAAAAACAAATGTAACATAGCCGTATGTTAAACAATAACAATAAAATAACATAGTGATTAACAATAGCAGTGAATAACAAAAATACATAGCAATTATAGCAACAAAATACATAGTAATTATAGCAACAATAAAATTAACAAAGCAAAATACATAATTAATAGAACAAAACAAGTAAAAAGAAAATTATCCCCATTCTCAACCCACCATCCTAAAAAACAATCCTAAAAAACAATATAAACTATACGGAGAATAAAAAAAAGAGGGGGGAGAGACAAGACTCCTTAAATCCAGGAGCTGAGGCAAGGATGGAGCCCAGGTGGGAGGAGGGCAAGCAAACAGTTTCTCAGCCTAGCATTCACTATTTGTCTCACTCTTGACAAAACAAGATATTTCAAGTTGATTATTCTCCCTTCTAAGGAAAAAGTGACACATTCCTGATAAATTCACTGAACAATCAAAAGCAAACAAGTGAACAATTGCTCAAATTAAGTATGGGGATGCTAATCCTGTTTGCATTATCTTCCAGGCTAGGCTACTGCTTTGATTCCCCACAGCACCCAATATCTCCTTATAACTTCTCATGCTTTTTCTCAATCTCAGACTTTTTAAAGCTTTCCTCTTCTTAGAATCATAGAATCATAGAGTTAGAAGAAACCACAAGGGCCATCCAGTCCAACCCCCTGTCATGCAGGAACTCCCAATCAAAGAATCTCTGAGAGATGACCATCCAGCTTTTGTTTAAAGACCTCCAAAGAAGGAGACTCCACCACACTCCGAGGGAGCGTGTTCCACTGTTGAACAGCTCTTACTGTCAAGAAGTTTCTCCTAATGTTGATGTGAAATCTCTGTAGCTTGCGTCCATTGTTCCAGGTCTTAATCGCTGCACCAGAAGACAAGCTTGTTCCATCCTCAATATGACATCCCTTGAAATATTTAAAAACAGGGCTATCGTATCACCCCTTAACCGTTTCGTCTCCAGGTTAAACATACCCAGCTCCCTAAGTCTCTCCTCATAGGCATGGTTTCCAGACTGTTCAACATTTTGGTTACCCTCCTCTGGACACTCTCCAATTTGCCAACATCCTTTTTGAATTGTGGTGCCCAGAACTGGACACAGTATTTCAGGTGAGACCTTACCAAAGCAGAATAGAATAGAAATATTACTTCCCTTGATCTAGACACTATACTTCTACTGATGTAGCCTAAAATCTCATTGGCCTTTTTAGCTGCCGCTGTTTACTCATGCTCAACTTGTGGTCTACTAGAACTCCTAGATCCCTTTCACATGTAGCTTCATTAAGCCAGTTGTCCCCCATTCTATATCTATGCATTTCCTTTTTCCATCCTACATTTCTCCCTGTTGAAATTCATTTTGTTACCTCTGGTAGCAAACGTTCCATCTGGGACAAAATGTCACTGACAGATTTGACAATATCTAGGTGAGAAGGTCCTGTGTGGTTCTACCTACTCACATCATCCTATTACACAGAAGTGGCCCCCATTCTTGAGAGCATGTTTGAAGAGTGCCAAACAACTGGTTCTTGTGTTCCTATTCACATAATAAATTTCATGCAGGTAAATAACTTGTATGTATCCACTGTGTGTCAAATATCTGCTATGTGCTAGATATTCATATGCAAGAATATCTTTTTATTTAAAGAATGATGTAAGGGTGAAAAGGGGAAATATAAAGAGCCTCATATCAACTTTTAGACTGAAAAGATTTTTCTTGTCAGTGAAAGTTAAAAAAAGAACAACCATAATTGGAAGTGAATTAGCCAAGTTCAAAGACAAACAATATAATGATATGCAATCCTTTTGATTTGTAACTAATTTTAAAGTCCCCACACCACTTTTGTGTGTGTGTGTGTGTGTGTCCTTACCAAGGACAACGACTAACTGCAATGGATTTTTACCCTAAATTTATGGTGCATATCCACACCAAAAGGAGTGAAAATACATCTGAATTATATTCTTTAAATATGTCTGCATGTGCTGTGCTTATTAAATATACAGATTATATATATATATATATATATATATATATATATATATATATATATATATGGGGGAGGGGGGAGAAAGAGAGAAACCCAACCTTTATTCATCAAGGTTACAGCATTTATGCTTATAATCAAAGGGAAAGGTGCACAACAGAGCTGTGTTGAATTATCATCACTTCAGACTTGATAAGGAACATAAATATAAACTTACTGTTTTATCTCACTTAACATATTTTAAGTCTGGGTAGCTAACTTGTTATATCTGGAGTATCAATAAAAATAACTACATAAAACCACTATGTTTAGTTTACAAATAATTCTAGATGATTCAGTTCTGTTTCCTCTGTACACATATAAAATGAGGCACAGTATAGTATGGTATTTTTCAGACTGCAACACACACAGTGGGGTAGGGGGAAATCAAATCAACAAGGTAGGAAATATCTATTACAAGACAAACTAAAACCTGAATAGGATACCACTAGGTGTCACCCACAGGTCCCAGCTGCAACCACATGAATCATCCCCCAGTGAGATCCAATAAATTCTGTAGGTTAATTTCATTACACTCTGATCTCATCCCCTCAACTATGTAATGTGCTGAAATACCTGTGGCTTATGGACTGCATTTCTTCTATGCATCTGAAGAAGTGGATTTCCCCTTCCCCTTTACTTTTTCCCTGAAATAGATTAAGCTGCATCTATATTACAGAATTAATACAGTTTCACATTTAACTTTCATGGCTCAATGCTATGGAATTCTGGAATTTGTAGTTTTGTGAAATATTTAGCCTTCTCTGTCAGGAGCTCTGGTGTCACAATGAACTACAAATCCTAGGATTCTATAGGATTTAGCCATGACAATTAAACATGGTGTCAAACTGAATTGATTCTGCAGTGTAGCAGCAGTCTCAGGCATATATCTTTTAAAATGCCTCTAGTTTAAAACTGTATGTTCCAAGGGAACCAATCCAGTAATGTAGTGAGCAATGTAGAGCTAAAATAAAACTTTTTTTAAAAAAAATGTGATAACCATTTGAAATGTATGCTGAAATTAAACTTCTATAACTGAGAATATGTCTAACTTTTACACCAAATGGATCATTCAGACTGAATGGTTCAAGCAGCAAGGGATATCATTGGGAGGCTAGAGAAGAGGAAATACTTTCCCACCATTCACAAATTTTCCTCCTGCCAGCGAAGAAGCAGGACTGAGAATTTATCTCATGACACAAGTCAGAAGGGAAGAACACACAAGAAGATCCCCCCCCACACACACACACATTTCTGAATCAACAGCAATATTTCTTGTGAAAATTAAAATTCCATATGCTTTTTTTAAAAAAAAACCTCATGGCCAGAAAAGTGGGAAACAGGTATGTAGAATATTATCAAACAATTATTTCTTTATAGTTTTCATCCCTATATGCTGTAGAGCTGGTTGTGCCTAAATTGGTTGTTTCACTGCATTTTGTTTCTCCCAGAATTAACCTCATTGTGCATGTCTACCCAGCAAATAGTCCTGCAGTGATTAATTTGTCTGCACAAACTAGTGAGAAAGGTTTAAAGGGCATTGCCAGTATTAGAAGGAAAGTTAACCCCACGAAGAATCCACCAAGGTTAGTTGCAGGTCATCAGAATAGATTCACCAGTTCGGCTGTTGCAGTCCCATAGAGATTCCCTCAATGTGTTTGTTCTGCCCTATTAACTGAGGACAGAATTATCTGGCAGCAAAGAACAGAAGGCATCCCTGCTAAACATCACTATGCAAAGGGCTGTTAAACATTGGTGCCCTCATGCTACGTCTCATGAAGACAAAAGTGGTGATTAGCTAGCCTGGGGAGGTCTTGAAAACTTGCTTGGGTATCCCTTTCTTTATTCATGTTAAATAAACAGACATAGTTCTGCCTGCTCAAATGATAGCCTTCTAGTTTGTTTTCCATGTAGTTTTAAAATATGTCAGAAAATCCTCTCCTACAGTGTTCTCTGCAATAATAAGAACCACTAAATATAAACAATTAAATGCATTTATGAGCTTCTCATTAATTCTTCTACCTTATATCACAAGCCCTACTTTGTATGGTTGTTTTTTCCCCTCTTTATTGTGTTTACAGGGTTGGGGAAAGGAAAAGAATAATGATGATGAGCTTTATTTATGCTCCAGTTTTTCCCAAAATCTGGGACTCTGGTTGCCTTGCACATTAAAATAATAGAGTTTAAGCATACACAAGATCAGAGTTAAAATGGAATTAAATATAGATGTAATTCTTCACTAAGGACACATCCAGATTGATTAAAAACACCATAAAGTCCCAGATTTTATTTCTGTTCTTTCCTATTATATTTTGTAGATCCACATTTTGTTTATTCCAGAATATTTTCTATCACTTCCTGGTAAATTCTAAGACATTATGCCATCTTCCTAATTTGGGATATTTGTTGAGTTTTAGTTTAACCAAGTGCAGTTTGTTATACAGAGGGAAAGAAAGAGAAGCATAGTCAGACAGGCATTCTTGATTTTCAGAAAACTGATTTCAATACTACAGCGTTTTCCAGAGGAAAGACATCTATGCTACAGCCCAGAATATCATGTTTTATGGCATGGGATCTGGCAGCACTGTGTGTACCATTGCGACTTACCACACTGTGAAGACCAAGGACTCAGGGATCCAGCCTCAGTTGCAGATCCGAGGTGTTGGATTTGATCGCACACTAGGAGGACAGGCGATAGAGCTGTGCCTTCAGGACCATCTGGCTAAGCTTGTCAACAAACAGCAGCCATCAAAGAATGTCCGGAAAAAAACCCGTGCCATGGCCAAACTCCTGAAGGAAGCCAACCACCTGAAAACTGTACTAAGTGCCAATGCTGATCACATGGCCCAGATTGAGGTCTTGTTGAATGACATTGATTTCAAGGCCAAGGTTTCACGGCAGGAATTTGAGGATCTGTGTTTAGACTTGTTCCAGTGGGTTGCAGGGCCTGTACAACAGGCGCTGAGCAGTGCTGAGATGAATCTGAAAGAAATTGACCAGGTGATCCTAGTTGGTGGTGCCACCTGTGTGCCCAAGGTGCAGGAGTTTCTGCTGAAAGCCATTGGCAAGGAAGAGCTGGGCAAGAACATCAGTGCAGACAAAGCAGCTGCCATGGGTGCTGTCTACCAAGCAGCTGCCCTCAGCAAGGTGTTCAAAGTGAAGCCTTTCATTGTTCATGATGCAGCTGTTGTCCCAATCCAGGTTGTGTTCATTCGTGAAGTGGAAGAGGAAGTTAAATCCAAGAGTCTGAAGCACAACCGGCGGATCCTCTTCCAGTGCATGGCTCCCTATCCCCAGCGCAAGGTCATCACCTTCAACTGCTACACAGATGACTTTGAGTTCCACGTCAGCTACACAGATATGCGTTTCATGAGCAAACATGACTTGCAAGTCTTTGGGTCCTTGAATCTCACACGGGTGAAGCTGCATGGTGTGGGTGAGAGCTTCAAGAAGCATTTGGATTATGAATCCAAAGGTATCAAGGCTCATTTCAACATGGATGAGAGTGGCGTGCTGAGCCTCAATCACATCAAATCTGTGTTTTAGAAAATGGTGGAAGACAAGCCAGAGAAGGAATCCACACTGACTAAGCTTGGCAACACCATCTCCAGCCTTTTTGGAGGAGGCAGCCCTGTGCCAGAACCCCCTGACTGAGACTGTGCAGGAAGAAGAAGAGAGCCAAGCGGAATCTGGCAAAGATAATCAGAAGGATGAGGCCGGAGCTGCTAGTGGGGAGGATGAAAAACCACCACCGACACCATCCTCTTCTCAGGAGGAAGCTGCTGGAGGGGATTCTGCAGCAACAACAAAAAAAGAAAGAAAAGAAAAGAAAAGAAAGAAAGAAAGACTGATTTCAATAAACTTAAATACAGGTAGTGGTCCTGTAGTCAGGGATATTAAAATAAAAAAGGGTTAATGATTGATGGGAGCTTCTTAGAAGTAACACAATTGAAGCAATGATTTCAAATGTTTCCAGTGAGTAGGAAAATGGAGGGTGTCTAAAGAAACCAGGATGGATGTCTAAAGAACTTTCAAGTGAGCTATGATTTAAAAGGAACATGTACAAGAAATGGTAAAAGGGAGAAAGCATCCAATAGGCATTCAAATGAATAGCCTGCAGTATAGGAAGAAAATCAGAATGCTAAAGCACAGAACAATCTCTGGCTTGCTAAACAGGTTAAAAACAATAAAAAGTACTTTTTGGTTATGTCAATAGCACAAGGAAAACCAGGCAATAGTAGAGCCACTGCATGAGGAAGACTGTGAAATGCTAACAAGGGACAGAGAAAGGGCAGAACTACTCAATACTTTTTTGCCTCAGTCCTCTGCCAAATGAAAACAGTGTTCAATCTGGGGGGAAAGGAGTAGATGATGCAGGTGGAGAAATGCAGTATGAAATAGGTAAAGAGCTAGTAGAGGAATATCTGACTACTCTAAATGAATTCAAGTCTCCAGGGCCAGATAAACTATATCCAAGATTATTAAAAGAACTGCCAGATGTAATCATGAAAACACTGGCAATAATCTTTGGGAATACTTGGAGAACAGGAGAAGTCAGAGCAGACTAATGAAGTGTAAAATATCCCTATTGTGAAAAAGGGGAACAAAGAGCACACAAACAGCCACCACTCAGTCAGCCTAACATCAATAACAGGAAAAAGCTAATACTCCATAGTACATGATCAGAATTAAAAATGACCTTAGCAAATTACAAAACTGGCCAAAACTAACAAAATGAATTTCAACATGGAGAAATGCAAAGTAATATATTTAGGTGAGACGAAAATGAAATGAAAGAGATTCCACCTAAACATTAGGAAGACCTTCCAGACATAACAGCTGTTCAGCAGTGGAATGCACTCTCTCAGATTGTAGTGGAGTCTCATTCTTTGAAGCTTTTTAAATAGGGGCTGGATGGCCATCGATTGGACTGCTTTGATTGTGTATTCCTGCATGAGAAGGGGTTAGACAGGATCACCCTTGTGGCCTCTTCCAATTCTGTGATTCTATCATCTCTCTCCCTCTCTCTCACATACACACTATCTCTCTTTCTCCAATTTGGGAGAAAGGGGCATATAAAATAAAGTAAAAATAACAAATAAATATTAGATTGTCCACTTTTGTTTTTTGGGTTTTTTTATTGAAAATGACAAACATACACAGTCATAATAACATAACACAACAAATACAACATCCACCATCACATCCTACTACAAATAAATCCTAATCTCTAACCACAGCTAACATAAAACATAAAACCAAAAAAAAAAAAAAGGTTCTTTGCGATATATTGAACATTCTCTATTTGTCTACTTCCAGTTTTCAGTTTCTGGAAGTAAACTAGATTGTCCACTTTTGGCTGAGCTGGCTATTGCTTGATGTTCTTTTACTTGTAAAGTGCCATGTACACTGATAGTGCTATGTAAACAAATGATGGTGACGAGGAGGATGAGGTTGATAGATCTATCTACATAGGTTTTTTGATGTACAAATGGGTAATATTCTTGTGGAAGCTATGAAGATCCAAGGAGTTATAGGTAATGAGAAAAGATTACTGTTTTCCCCTTTTCAATCCCATTAGACAAAGAGAGGGTGGGAGAGCATGTAGAAGGAAGGAAGTGTTCCAGTTAGGTCAGAAAGAGAGACATAACAAGAACAGTTCTTCACCTCCCTCTTTTCTATTGAATTTCTCTGTATTATTCTGCAGTCTTCCTGGTTGCTTATACTTACCTCTATGTCTTGTCCTGGGCTCTAAGTAAAACAATGGAAGCTGAAAGGGTGGCAGATCACTAGAGGGATAATTATACAGTGAAAGACAAGTTACGCTCTCACACACCACAATTACTTTGTAACTAAAGTATGCAAAAGAACCCTGAACCATGGACGCACGAATATCACCATAGTTTTCTCCACCCTTAAAAATATTGTTTACATTAAAGTGTATGAAAGTAGTTTAAAAAGAAGAAAGGACTACCATGTAAAAAACAGATTTCACTAGAACCATGATGGAGGACAGATTAAGGCAGGGACTGATGCCTAATGGCACCAAAAAGACTTTTCAAGGGATTGTGGTGCTATTTTGATTACTTGACAGCAAGAAAAATATCTATCCAACACTGAATGGGGTCCTAGGTAATATTTCAGATAACTCATATTCTTAGCCTGTTTGCTTCATTTAATCAGTTTCTGAAGCTGCGAATATGGCTCTCTAGTTATCTCCACTGACAGTTCTTATCTTATAATATATTTACGACTTCATATCCTTTCTAATACGATTACCTAAATCATTTACATTTCAGAAACTAACTTCAGTATCAGTCATTCTGACTTGTGGGTAACATGATATTCAAAGAATAAAAATGATGCAAAACTGTATTTCTTCTCGAATATAGAAGCCCATTTTTAAATCTTTTGACATTTATTTGCTTGAAATCTTAATGCAATATTTGAAAAAAGGAGGTGAACACTGTAAAACTGATTTGGTTTTGCATAAGGATTAAAAAGAGATTATTTTCAAACAAAGTACTTTTAAAAAAAATCTTAGGGAGTTATCAAATTGTTTAAATTTACATTCTAAAAAGGAACATAGGCCTGGTACAGATGGGCCAAAAGCGATGTGGCGGCACCAATACTACAGTTTGGGAGTGTGCAGCAACCCCACGCTCCCGAACCCTAATATGTATGGGTGGTGCCATCTTGATGCACCACCATCCATATGGCATGCCTGTCCATGACGTGTTTTATGTGATGTGTCCAAATGGCGCAGCACACAAGACACATCACCGCGACACCCCAGGGCACAAATGGCGCCTTGGTGGTGTCATGGAAAGGAGCTCCATTTTGGAGCTCCTCTTTCCAGCGGATCGTTGTCACGGCTGTGCAGTTGCCATGGCAATGATGCGGAGGAGAAAGGGAAGGCCTCTGGACACCCCTTTCTTCTAATATGTACTGGGCCAATGTGTGTTTAAAAAGCACATTTTGCTATTTTTATATAAAAAATAGAACTAGATTTAGCAGTAATGAAATACAAGTTGACATTATGAAAATATTAAGTATGCAATTCTTTTCTGCTTTTAAAAAAAAGCACAATAGGGATTAAACATATGAGTCAGAGGGAGTTTGAAAATATCAGACGAACCCACAACATATATTATAGATTACTCTTTTATTTTATTTTGTTTTGAAGCAAACAAATACTGAATTGTAAAGTAACTATTGTAACACTTAATCTTTGGGTACTGATACCACACTGAGTGTTTTCATTTGATCTTTTTATACTTTATCACTGCTCCACTATGGGTTGGTTACAGACTGCTATCATAGATTATCTTGTGTGTACCCTGGTAAGATCCTAGTGATAGATTGCAGTAACAGCCACATGGATAATTGTAATCATTTATTTATTTTATGTAACACTTTAAAACAGATGTGGGCAAGTGTGGAAGTTGTTTTTCTCTGCCACCCTTTCCTGCTTTTGCCATTTTCAATTGAAGATGTTCCATCTGCCTGGATTTTTCCTCAGCCACTACTCCTTTTTTCTTTTATTTACTCATCTTTTTAAATCAAAAAGGTCAACGTATAAAGTTTTTTTTTGGGGGGGGGGGCATTTGTAAGGGAACACTCTATGCCTGATAGAATTTTGTGGATGAATTTTTTCATTCTATCTATCTATCTATCTATCTATCTATCTATCTATCTATCTAAATGGAGACTTGGGAAATTTTATGTGGCTCATAGAAGGAACCTGGATTTCAAATAAAACAGTTAGAGCCACTTACATCCCAGGGCCAAACTTTCCTCACCTCTGCTTTTCAAAGTTTTCAAAATGCCTCACATTGTAATGAACTCAGTAACACAGGTCTACAAAACCTAGTAAACTAATGTAAGCAACAAAAAAGTTGGTAATATTATTGCATCAATTTTCCGCAGATTTTTAAAATAAATGATCTGCTGTGAGGCATCTAAAAGGGTCTCTGTTGGGATGAATTTTGCAAGGATCACTTCCAGGCTCACATGACAAAATTAACAAGTCCAAAAATATAACTAATGGGATAATTTCAGAGTGAGGACCAGTGTGGGATAGTGGTTTGAATGTTGGACTACGACTCTAGAGATCCACATTCAGTTCCCTGCTTGGCCATGGAAAACCACTGGGTGACATTTGGAAATTCCACGCATACTCAGCCCCAGAAAAAACCTGTGAAAGGTTTTCCTCTGGGTCTCCATAAGTCAGAAAAACATGAAGGAACACAACAACAACAATAATTTTAGATCAACCATCCCATTCCGTATGTGAGGGAATATCTATAAAGGCATTCTAGAATTATTTGCTCACTTAGAATTTCATATGAAACCTGATCAATCCCATTTACATTTTTCAATAACTTAAGACTTTTTATATGGTAATCCACTCTTTCACTGGCATTCTGTTGAATGTAGGAAGCTGCCCTTTGCCTGGGAGGCTGGCGCTAAAACCCACATGAAACCAGGTTGGAAGAAAGGCCACAACTTTATTAGCAACAGCAAACCAGAACAGAAGGGTTGGCACAAAGCATAAGGTCAGGATCTGAAGCATCGAATAACCCCACGGTTAATCAATAAGCAGCATACCTGGTGACTGCCAGGCGTTGGGATGATCTAGGGGCTAAGGAACGCCAACTAGCTGCCATCACACCAGGCGCTCTCTTGTTCTCAAAGCTCCTAGTCACCGGGTGGCACCCACTTTTCTCAACATGGTGTGGCCCCCGCAATGGCCACAACGCATGCCCAGCTCACCCCCAGGTCCCTATTGACACCAAACCAGTACTCCATAGCCCTAGCAACCAAAACCCACCAGAGCCTGGCTATGCTGCCATCCCAAATTGAGACAGAAAACCCAAAGACCCAAGCGGAGAGGTGGGTGGGGAGCCGAGCTGGCAAATGGCTGCAGGGCCTGGCCGCATGGCCCTTAAATAGGCCAGGCCCCGCCTCCTACCCCATGATGAGGCTCCTCCTCAGAGGAAGCCAACCAATGAGCTGACCTGGAGGACTGAGCCTCACCATAGAGGCTTCCTCCGCCCCTACAGAGTGGCATGGGCGGAAGGGGTGGGCCCTTCTGGCCAGCCCACCAATCAGGGTGGAGGATGGCCCAACCAGGAAGTTGGGGCCCGGGAGCTGCGCCGGCTCCCGGCAGAAAAAAGCGGCCGGCCCGCACAGTCGGGCAGCCGTGTTATATCCATCTAGCCTAGTATTTTCTAATCAAAAGTGTAGGTCTTGCAAGTCTCAGCTTAGATTTATCAAATCATAGAATCTAGAGTTGGAAGAGGCACACAAGGGCCCTTGTTCCAATCCCCTGCCATTCAGGAAAAACAATCAAAGCCACCTGACAGATAGCCATCCACCTTTGTTTAAAGACCCCCAAGAAGGAGACTCCACCACATTTGAGGCAATGTGTTCCACTGTCAAACAGCTCTTACACGTCAGAGTGGTTCCTCCTAAGTTGAATTGGAATCTCTTTTCCAGTAGTTGAATCCATTGCTCAAGGTCCTACTCTCTGGAGCAGCAGAAAACAGCTTGCTTCATCCTCAATATGAACCCTTCAAATATTTAAACAGGGCTATCATATCACCTCTCAACTTTCTCTTCTCCAGCTTAAACATCCCCAGTCCCTTAATGTCTCCTCATAGGGCATGGTTTCCAGACTCTTCACCATTTTGGTAGTTTCCTCTGGACATGCTCCAATTTGTCAACATTCTTTTTCAATTTGGTGCCCAGAACTAGACATGGTATTTTAGGTGAAGCCTGACCAAAGCAGATAGAGTGGCACTTTACTTCCCTGATCTTGACACCATACCTCTATTGATGCACACTAGATTCACATTGGCTTTTTTTAGTGCTGCATCACACTGTTGACTCTGTTCAAACTTGTCTGCTAGGACTCTTAAATCCTTCCCACACTTAAATAATATAATAATAATAATAATATAATAATATTTTGTTCCCCGCCTCTCCGGTGGATCGAAGCGGGTTACAGACTAAATAAAAAACACGAGTGTTTACATAAAAATTCAATTAAAGCAGCTAAAAACAATAAAAATATCCAACATTTTATTATTATTAAACCTTTATTTATGAAGCGCTGTAAATTTACACAGCCTGTACATGCAATCTTTTAGTTAGATGGTTCCCTGCCCCGGGCTTACAATCTAAAAAGACATGACACAGAAGGAGAAGGGAGTGGTGGAGGGAAAGAGTAAGAGTCCAGCAGTTCTCTCTACCTCCAAGCCTGGACCAAGGCAGATGGACTGGGGAGGGCTTGGCTTCATAATGGATGTAGTCATTTTCCAGGGAAATACATACTCTCCAAGTGGTAATGCATATACAGTACATAGCACATACAGGAAATGAATCATACAATAACATAGCATCATCCTACAAGCAGGGATCCTACACAGACAGGGCATGTCTCATTCATATCAGGGTGGTATTCATGTCAGGTGGTGTATGCTCGGCTAAAAAGCTCAGTTTTAACCGCTTTTCTAAATGTCTCTAGTAGGTCATTTAGTCTTTGTTAAGCCAGTTGTCCCCCATCCCATATCTATGCATTTAATTTTTTTCCTGCCTAAGTGCAGTACCTTACATTTCTCCGTTGACTTTCATTTTATTAGTTTTGACCAAGCTTTCTAATCTTTTAAGTCATTTTGAATTTTTATCCTCTCCTGTGGAGTATTAACTCCTCCTCCTATTTGGTTTAATCTGCAAATTTGATAAGCATGCTCATTCTTTCTCCAATAAGTCATTGACAAAGATGGTGACATAATAAAAATAAGAGAGCTGGGGAGACCATAAGGTGACAAGGGAGGGAGAGAAGCAGGAGAAGAAGAGGAAGAGGATTGAAATGGTGTGAAGCCAGAGATCTATATAATGTGAAGTTCTGGAAACCTCATGAAATTTGGTCCTGTTTTCTTCCACCGCTAATCTTCACTTGGCTCATTTCTAGTTCTCACTCTGCCTACTGCTGGCAATTGATATTCACAGACTACTCATAATTGAGACTCAGTGGTAAGATAGGCTCCAACCACTAGCCTATGCTGAGTGGTAACAGCTGTAGAGTTTCCCGCTGGAGACTTTCCAGGCTCAATCTGAGATCTAAATTGGAGCTTTCTGTAGGGAGATCATGCACGTTCCACTCCTACAAGGAAATGATAATATATGCCACACCAATAATGTCTAAGTTGCTTGTGCACCATTTTTTAAAACATTCTCTTAGTTCAGTTTTCAGTCATAAAAATGATTAACAGAATCAGTTTTAGGTATTTTTGAACTACTGTCTAATGGTTCTGGACTGCAGCCTAAAATGGGGTATTTTAGACTAAGGAGAAAATATATTTCTAAGCTATTTGCTATAGCTTAATTAGCCCTCACTTACTGAATTAACATATTGCCAGATATTTAGTGTTAGCCCAGAATCTAAAAGAATGTGAAATTAGATTAGGAGATATTAGCACTGCATGTTTGCCAAAAAGGTTTAAAAATAAAAATGGGGTAAAGGGTACGTCTGCTGGAGGAAATGAGATGCTCCAGTAGTTAATAGCACTAAGCTATTGGCAAATGTTATAGAAGTGCAAGCTGGAAATCTAGAAGTCTGCAGACAGATTTGGGAAATGCAGCAATGAGACATTGCATTGGATAGGCTAGGGCCGCAACTATGAAGAATATGCTTACAAAGGTGAACTGCACCCACCAGAACAGGCCAGTAATCCTTAATGCAGAAGCCATCTGGTGACAGATTGATAATTGATAATTGATTAATAATTCAGACCACACCTAACTGGATCTTGCAATGGGTGGTAATTATCTTCATGCTACCTCCCCTTAACAAAAGATATTCAGATGTTGTTGGATATCTTCTGAAATCATTGTCCCACTCCCACCCAATTTTCCATCATTCTAGATGAATGTTGTTTTGTAATTAATATAGGGACAGCTGAGACCTTGCTAGTATCTGGAGAGCCTTCTTGATTATACATTCATGATCTGGATTGGCCTGACTGTAACTGTCTCATTGTACTAGAGGCTGACTTCACTGGGACTTGCTACCTCCAGACACAGGAAATTACTGTTAGTGCCAATCAAATTTCAAAAGGATAAGTATACTGCAATCAAGTTTTCACAGAAGAAAAGGCCCTCCCCTATGTGTTCAGACAGTACGCTGCTTCTACTTGTGGAATACATAATTACAAATATAATAATTGGAGTTTAATTGATGCAGGTTGTGTACTGATCTGAGTTAAAATCTGCAAAATTTAAGCCTTGGAAAAAGTGAATAATGAGTTCATAAGATATATAAGGTGTAAAGTATAAAACAGAAATCTTTCTGTGTTGTATAATGTGTGTGTGTGTGTTACTAAGAGTCTAGAGACTCCGTAGTTTCAAGCAGAACAGTAATGCAAGTATAAACAATTTGATTTGACTAGTAACAAACTAAAAGAAAGGACTACATTAACAGCAGATGCTCTCCAATGGCTGATATAATCTGGTGGAAGGTAGTCAGAAGCCACGATCCAATGCTACATGATGCTACATAATAATAATAATAATAATAATAATAATAATAATAATAATAATAATGTTTATTTATAGCCCGCTTTTCCAAAAGAGATCACTTCTAGGGGAGAATTATTGTTTCATAAATGGAGTAAATTGAGCAGTCTCCTGTTTTCATTGGACTAGATCTATCAGCAGATAGGCTAGGAAAGGTATAAAACAAAGAAGAAAGAGAAGTGACTGAAATCCATCTCCAACATATGAAGAACATTGTTGATAACAACTGTGCTGTTCTTAGATGATATAAACAGTAGTGGTAAGAGAGATAATATTTTCTCTCAAATAGGCTGTGCTAAATATATGTATTTCTCATTATGATTGTAATGGAGGCTACTAGATAAAGCAGTTTCCATGGATGTTAATCCCTTGGTGCATATTGAGAAGTACAGATAAATGTTTAACCCTTACAAAAGTGCAGCATCTGATGCCATATTGGCAAGTCATAGTTTTTTCCAAAATTCAAGTACCTGACAAAGGGGCTGGTATCCCAACAAGCTGGATATTTATTTGCTGACCTATGAAAGGATGGAAGGTTGAGTAAACCTGGAGTCCTGCAGGACTGAATTCAGAACATTGTGGTTGCAGTAGCAGCATTTAACCACTGTCCCACCAAAGCTCCTGGTAGCCAAAATAGCCTAAAAGATTGACAGAGAGCCTATTTATTCTTCCATATGAGCATCTTGAGTTTCCAGTAGTTTAAGAATGCTTAAATGGAATGTTGATTTTAACTTTGCCTGTCTGAATTTCCCACTCAGCCATGAAAACCCACTGGGTGACCTTGGGCAAGTCACACTCCCTCAGCCTCAGAGGCAGACAATGACAAACCCCCTCTGATCAAATCTTGCCATGAAGACTGTGTAAGTTCAACACAGGATGCCCATAAGTTGGAAATAACTTGAAGGAACGCAGTAACAACCAAATTTTATGACCTGGCCAAACTTGATTACAAATTGGACACCCAGTTGACCAGAAGGTGATAAAGGGGCTCATGATAGAAACAGATTAGCT
The DNA here is from genome assembly GCF_019175285.1 of Sceloporus undulatus. Lineage (NCBI taxonomy): Eukaryota > Metazoa > Chordata > Lepidosauria > Squamata > Phrynosomatidae > Sceloporus > Sceloporus undulatus. The sequence goes on from NC_056526.1 coordinate 153,656,131, forward strand.
CACAACATCAAAGGACCCTCAGTGTCTTTGTCTAAAGATGTAGGGGTAGGGAATTTCATAATATTTTTGTCACAACATATTGGACTCATTCTTTCCTATCCACTGAGAACATACTACATGAATTGCAGATCAGCTTTATGTTAAAATTGAGTAGCTTAATGAAAATATATTTTCTACACAAAAATATGCATAAATAATAAATTAAGAAGAAAATTTGAAGTTTAAAAAAGTGCAGCAAGTGTTCATGGAACGGAAATGGGAAAATAAGGGAGAAAAAAGGAAAAGAGGTAGGAAAGAAAGAAGGAAGTGAAAAAATTAAAGGGTTAAAACAGGAAACTTAGATTAAGAAAAGTAGAGGAAGAAAGACTTGGGTGAAAAATTAGAATTATTTTAACATAAACAGTACAAAATATAAACAACAACAACAACCCCACACCTGGGTTATTATATGATCTTCTACAGCATGTTAAGTAGAGAGTTAAACCAACTGATTGTTCTTGAATATGTTCTCAGTTGCTGAGACAGTGAAAATAGATTCCAAGGAATTATAGTTTTCCTTTTGAGATAATTAAAGGTGCAAGTAGGCCACAGTTTTAATTTTATCCTGCTGTGTTTTGGTTGGTTTCAGTGTTCTAATTGCAATAATTATTGCATTAAGGGGATCTCATGTTAACACTCCAGTTTATGCATTATGAATTATGATTTTATAATTACACAAAGAATTATATTTAATAAAATGTCTCTTGTACACATTGCAGCCATATTGGTCCTTTTTGAACTTGCCTTATTTATGAAAAAACAGGCAAATGTCAGTGGGGTTGGCAACCAAACTGGTTAAATGCTTTACTCAGATAGATTTGTCTATAAGCTGATAAGCAGTGCTAGGCCAGTATGTTAGTGACTGAGTATTGTCCACCATCTATACTGTATTATCAGAAAAGGGAGACATAAAACAAATCAGCAACGAATGCTGTGAAGTAGGCAGTAGAAGCTGGTGGCTTGAAGGTGAATGGAATGATCAATCAGTGCCAGGCTTGTTTGAAACTTTCAAGGAGCTATCCAAGGTCTTTTGGGGAACAGTATTCAGGACCTTGGGCAGCTCCTAGAAAGTTCAATCTAAAATCTTAGGAAGCTGACATGGAAGCCACTAGGCTTGATGTAGGTTGGACTAAGAACTATCAGGCTCAAGGTCACCCAAAGACTTTCATGCTTGTGCAGGAATTTGAATTTTGATCTCCTTGAAACACTGCACTATACTGGTTTCTGTTTCTTGAGCCTCAAAGGAAAGAAACTACACAGCCTTCTGATCCTTCCTATTCCCAAGGAAGCTCCTCGTCAGTTTTGTTTCATGCACAAACCCAAGAGGTAGAGGAGTCCTTCAGAACAGACACTATGGCCTAATTCTTCATTTGTTCTTGAAAAAACGAATGAGTTAGAATACAAATGGTGGAGAAGGAAGAATTTTTGTGTGAGTTCTGTGTAAAGACTGTTTTAGTATCATTATGTGCAAGGTGTGCTCTTTGTAATAACAGAATAGAATAATTTTTCATTGTAGCTGAATCTGAGCAATAAATGCAGCATTTCCTGGTTAATTGCCACATAACTCATTTAGATAATTTGGGGGGCCATTTTCTTCCTAGCACCCCTCTGGGTGACAGCCTTGACATACTGCCAGAGACTCAGAAATGATGCTATGTCACATCTGGTTTCTGTTTTGGCTGTCTTTCAGCTGTTTTTGTGCAGTGGGGATTGGTTTGAGTTGTTATGAGGACAAAGCATACTATTGTGATTTCAGGATTTTTTAAAAAAGGTACTTGAGGGGACCTGGTGGTGGAAAATGACTTAAAAAGTAAATTTTTTAGAGCTGTATAGTAATTTTGGGTTGCTCTGTACAGGTTATTAGTCCGCAAAAAGAGCTAGGGGTATGTGTGGGCCATGTTATCTGTTTTCTTTTCTGTTTTCTTTATTTCATTTTTCATTCCTTTTTTCCTTTTGTTCTTACTGATTTTGATTTTCATTTTTCAAGATTTCCTCTAATGCACATTTAGCAAAATCTTATACAATATTTTCAGCCTATCTTACATACCTGTAATTCCTATCTTACAATTCCCTGCCTCTAATGAGTATAAATGAGCTTCACTTAGATGTAAATATGAATAAATTCAATTACTTTTTAGAGAAATAAATAGTTTATTGCTTTGAGGTTAACTGTGTAAGAAACATATTGTCAAATAAAAGGCTTTTTGAATTCCAGTTAGCTGATCTGTATGTATTTTTATTGTATAAAACATCTTTAATACCTCCATTGGCCTAGAAGCTCAGGATCTTTAGCAACATATATTAACACTCACCAGTTCATTCCTCTGGGAAGCCAGCTCTATAAGCAACAATAGGATGTAGCTCTTTACCAATTATATATGGATTAAAAATTATGATCCAAAGATTTTTTCATTTGAAGTTGTATTAAATCCTATCTGTGGGCTTAGCTTTGGTTAAGCAGTTTAATAGTTAACAAGCCCTATTCAAAAACTTATTTAAAATATATATTTAAATAAATAAATAAATAAATAAATACTGTGTCACACTTTTGCTTGCTTATTTTGTTTCCACATCTCAAAGAAGCACAAAAATAATGCTTTCACAAATATGATTCCAAGTGATGTTTTTCAGAGTGTTATGCTCTGGAGAAAATTGCATGGGGGAAAAACAGGTGAACTTCACTTAGATTGCTTTCCTTTTTGCTCAACCAAAATGTTTACAGATACAATGCAGTAATTCCTTAAAGGTTTTATAGTTCTAAAATACAAGGAATTGTTCTTGACATCAACTAGCAATTTGCTGCCCGACCCCAGAAATAACGAGTCAAGACACAAGATTGAGATGAAAACAGGGCCATTTATTAATTGACCTATTTATTAGTTTCTTAATGGAACTGCAATTAATTCAGAAGAACAAGAAGTGTGGGAGAAGCTGCAGCCAGAATCTTTCTCTAGATACCTCTGTAACTTATTTGGCTGATAACAATGAAAACCCAAAAGTTGGGTTATTTGTTGACTAGCCCACATCAGGAAATATAACCAGAAAGTCCCACTCCCAATATGCAAAGATTAAAGAGGGGGTTTATCTTTCAAGCCAGACCTGAGGGCAATTTCTTTCTGCCACTCCCCCCCCCCCCCCCGGTGGCAAATCCTAAAGAGGTGGTTACAGAAATGTCCATTTCACCCAAACAGTGTCCAAAGTGCTTGCTGAAATATAATATAGTTATTTATGCAACAGATATGGGGCAAGCATCTGCTTAGCCCCTATCTCCCACCTCAGCACTGAGCACCTCTTTAATACCTTGTTGTAGATCTGCTAAGAAAATAGTATTACCATTTTCAGAAAAGTGAACACCGTCAGCCCTGTAGAACTCCAGTCTCTGAAAAATAATCTGGAGATGGGGCTGATAATGGCCTAGCCCAGCTTCAACGGCCTTTCAAATTTCTCTGTTAGCCCACCTTCAGGAAATATCAATGGTTATGGGATCGCCACCACACTTCCATTCATGCCGTGGGAGCAGACTAAACAATGTAAAGAAGTTTGACTGATAAGGCAAAAATCATGCAGAACCTGCAGAATAAGTGGCTTTCCTGTCAACAAACCAAAGTCGTTGCCCCCAAGGTGAAGCACCAACATGTGGGACAGAGGCCCCCGACATTCCTTAAACAGTAATGGCAACAGGCCATGCCAACAGAGACCCCATTTGCCCAACCAATTGAAGCAGGCAACATCACCAAGGCCCAAGTGAGTACGAAAATGGCTAGTTCTTGCTTGCCGAGCAGCCCAGTAGATCATGCTGTGGCCACACAGTAGTACTCAATCTCTTGACAGCCAAGGTCAGGGATCTGAAAAACAAAGAAGCACCAATTAACAGAGCAGCCTCCTAACATATCTGTGGTATGCAGAAGACCCCCAACAAACAATTCGTTTGACGGCATCCAGTTGAAAGTCCATGGAAGCAGCTGCTGAAGCAGCCCCAATCCAAAAAGAATGGGTCACAAAGGAAACATTGGACAAGCCCATAAAAACAAAGTCTTGCAAGTAATTGTCCAAAGTGGTGTTTGGTTAAAAGAGAAATATCTTGATTAACAAAAAGAGGCCCTGTTCTAGCTCCCCTGGCCTTTGCATATTCACATATGGCCTGAACCAGACATAAAGATTTATTGGAACAAGGCAGAAGAGAGAGCTGCATACCTTTATTGCCTTGATCAGTTTTAGAAGATCTAATGACTAAAGTAACAGACTGTCTAGAAAACTTAAGATTGCTGTAACATAAAGCCTTATCAGATTTTTCATGTTTAGCAGCCAAAACCAACTCAGTATGCCAAAAAATGCAGTCAACACTGCGGAATGGAATAATAAAACTTTGTATGGTGATATGCAAATACCAGCCCATATGGATCTCAAACCCTTAAGAATGTCAGGAGACAAGGGTGTTTTAGTATCTCTGATCTGACCACTCTCTCTAGAGAAGCCTTCTAATACCTTTTTGATCTGACAAGCAGTAGTTGTATCTTGCACTCCCTGCAGCTTATGCCAAAAAGCAATGGCAGACAGATGGCCACGAATAGATTGAGGAGCCAATCCCCTGTCATTGAGAAAAACACAAAAGCATAGGAGCTGAGGCACTGGAATGGGCAGAACCTCTCCCAATTGGTGGACAACCCAAAACTTGAAGAACTCTTGAACCGATCATGCTGTCAAGGCTCCAAAGATGTGCAGGCATCGGTTCTGTCAGCCACCCCGCTCCTTGGGCCAAGTTCCAGAAGTGCTCCATTTGTTTATGGAAGACAGCATCTGGAATAGAATGATCAATTCTTGCAACATGCAAAGCCATAAACAAAATATTAAAACATAAGCAAGGCACATGACCTTCGGGGATTTCAATATCAAAGAGTTGATTACATGTACAACTGCCAAGTTATCGCACCAAAAGTGCACAGAAGAATTGGCAAACTCTCTAGACCATATGGTGACTGCTACTAAAATGGGAAAAACCTCAAGAAAAGTAAGATCAGATTTTAATCCACCTTGGATCCATTCCCGTGGTCAAGAATGTGCACAGCAATGGCCATTAAAATAAATCCCCAAACCCACTGAGCCCACTGCATCTGATGATACCTGCAGCGCATCATGGAGCTTTAGCTTGTCAAGCCAGAATGAAATCCCATTAAAGTCTTCCAGAAACTGAGACCAGACCAAAAGATCTTCCTTAATGGCTGACATAATTATGATCCTATGGTGTGGCTTATCAACTTCACAAGTGGCATCACAAAGACATATCAAATATGCTTGCTTGGGGCAACCACCCTAAAGGCAAAGTTTAAATGGGCAATGAGCTCCTGAAATTCACGGAGCATAGCCTTAGAGCGCAAAAAGAATTGTTTAAACCTGACCCATAGGTTGTCCACCTTGTCATCAGGAAGTCTAGATAACTAATTAACAGTGTCAATAGATATCCCTGAGAATTTCAATCTTGTAGTCAGACCTCCAGTTTTTTTCAGGTGCCGATGGAATATCCAACTCATCAGCTAAGGCCTGAAACTCTCTAACAAAAACAAACAAACCCCTGAACCAGTCGACCCAATAAACAAGAAATCATCTAAATAGTGACAACCTCCTTAAGACCAATCCTTGTCCTTAGCATGTCTCGTCTCAGGGGAGGGCAGCAAACAGCCCATCCCCACTCCAACTCCTCTATTGTGGAGTCAGGTGGTGGTGATGGTGGCTAGTCTGCTTCTTGAACAGAAGGTAAAATAATCAAGAAAGGGCCCTCTCATCACTGTTTGTTTTTTATAGCAGCTATTGCAGCTTCATTTATATACAGCTTCATAACACCTAAGCAGCCTCTAAGTGGTTTACAACTGTAAGCTAATTGCCCCCAACAAGCTGGGTACTCATTTTAGTGACCTCAGAAGGATGGAAGCCTGAGTCGAGCCTGAGCCCTGGCTGGTATTGAACTTACCACCTTATGGTTTGTGAGTGAGTGGCTGCAGTAAACAAAAAACAAACAAACAGCTTCATTTATATACCACTTCATATCAAACTAGCAGTACCTAAGCAGTTTACAACTGTAAGCTAATTGCTCCCAACAATCTGGGTACTGATTTTAGCAATCTTGGAAGGATGCAAGCCTGAGTCAAGCTTGAGCCGTTTTGCTGGTATTGAACTCGCAACTTTATGGGTTTGAGTGAGTGGCTGCAGTACAGGCATTTAACCATTGTGCCACCAGTCTCTTACAGCTTTTTCTACAACCATCAGGTAGAAGATAGAGCTAACAGTCCCTATATCTGAGGCATTATAGATAATGTGGGGTAAGAACAGAGCGAAAAAGAGAAAGTTCCCCAAAAATCATACATTAAAAAAAAATACTGAAAAAAATAAATAAGAGAAACATGTTTTAAAATCTGAATGAACACACACACAGAGAAGCCATCCTTTCCCTTGTTCAAGCATGGGAACATTTTTGTTCTTTCTCTGTTACTTGGGAGAAGGGAAGATAATTGTTTGATTTACCATGATGTGGGAAAACTGATCAATCAGATTGTTGTTCATCACTTAGTGGCAATCTACTCTCCCACCCATTATCTTCAGAGTTAGCACAGATCTGGGGTGTTGGGCTACATTCCCTATTCATGATTTCCATCTTGGTTGCATATTTCATGTGATGGCCTGAGGAGGAAATTAACATTCATGATTTGGCTAACTGGACATCTGATGGACAATTTGTCTTTTAACTGATCCTGATTTAGCCACTTAGCAATTATTAATTTTGATCTGTCTTATGTATTATTGATCTGTTTTATTTATTAATTTCATTTAGATTTTTTTATACCCTATCTTCAGCCACCAAGTCTCTGAGAGTGGCTTACAAATTGTTAATTTGAATGTTTTGACATAATCTAGTTCTAACCTGTACTGTTGTTGAACAGCTGACACTTCTGGCAACAATGTGAGATTGGGACAGCTATGACCTAATGGTGGAAATACCTGGGTGGCCACACTTCAAGGATTTTGTGTGCCAGAGCTTTAATTCATATCCATCCACCATATAGCTAAAGGGTTGAACCATTTTTGTCACATCCCCAGATTGTATTTCATTAGCCTGAGATCTACAGAGTGAATGGGGTACTCTTATTTGTAGTGAGAGACCAGATATTCTTGGGAGATCTGGAACAAGATGTGAAGGCCCATTTGGCTGTCTTAGTAGGGGATATGGATTTAGCAGATGCTTTCCCCTTATCCAGGATAGGTAGTGGAAGGAGAAAGTAAGAGTTTGGTGAACAGCTATGACACCCATTTGGTGAAGGAGAGGTCTCTGGAACTGCTCCTTCATGTAGTGAATCCTGGGAGATAGGGAAGGAGGGAGGCTCCCTTATGGCTAACCTGAGGGCTTCACCTTCATGAGAAGTCATGTAACTTGGAGATTGGATTCTTGGGTTGGCCTCCCAGATGATCCACTAGGGAGCAATCAGCTTTTGGATTTCGCCCAGATGGAGCTGGGGAGGATGTCTGGCAGAGACAGTTTGTCCCAGCTGCTCCCATACTAGTTTGCTTCACCCTTTTTTGCACATCTCAGAGACTAAACCCTAAACAGGCAATAGTTAAATAAAGCGGCCCATATTTTAACTCAAGCCTGTATGTGGTCTGACTGCATGGGTTGGTCATCAATACAATAATCAAACAAACATAGTAATACATATTTGGCTAACACAACTAGAATATCTTTCATTCATGTCCTTCCATTATCCTACTTTCCATTCTCTAGTTGTCTCAGTTGATCCTCCAGTTCCTTTGTCTCTTCTCCAACACTCCAGCTTTCTAGTATCCTAATTGCTTGTCTGTCTGCCTCTGGCATTTAAAATATCTCCTCAGTTTTAACCAATCTGGAGGGTAGGTTCTTCTTTTACCCTGTCAACTAAGTTTCTGTTTTCTGAGAAAAATATCTTTACCCATTTGTTAATCTTCATAAGATTCTACTTCCTTTTCTGGCTTTTTGACCTCTGTTCAACTTTTCACCCTACTGTTTTCTTGGCTAAACTTTCTGACCTTTTTATCTTAACTAAATGTTTGACCTTTAAACCATTAGTCTGAAAGTGAGTAGCCTATGGGCTCATGCACTCACATACACACATTTAATCTTATTTTATGATATGAGAAAAACACACCAAAAGCCTCAAGTGTAAGATAGTTGTATTCCTTCACTCTCCTGTTTAGAAGAATTGATCAATTCACTTTAGCAAAGGAGGGGAGATAGCTCTAGCTAAACAATTTGGTGCACATGCTCACATTTATACCAAACTGAAGACAAAATTATGGCTTAGAAAACTAGATCAGTGTTCTTCAAGGAAAATGAAAAAAACAAACAAACATTTTTTCAAGAATAAATTCAATCAGGGTCGAACTGATTATACAATCATATTAGCTATTCCTACTTTTCTGGTATTGGGCAAAATATTACTCCATTCATATTTATTTTCACTTGTTTTACATGCCTTGTTAAACATTTCTTAATGCGTGTAGGTAGTGTTGGTATTCTTCAGGATGAAGTTTTTCCTACTTCCACAGCATGCAACAAAAGGAGAGATACATTTTATATTTAGGGTTATGTACACATTAATTCAGGAATAAATTATACACCAGGCCGCTGTGGATATGTAGCTTGCCTTTTCCATATTGACGTTGCTGAACTATTTGTTGAACTGTAGCTAATGTACTGTTGCACAATAGTATCCAAATACATGTCCAGAACTTAGAACAAAAACAAGAAAACAAACAAAACAAAACAAAAAAACAAACAGAACAAAGGAGATCAGTAAAACAAAAGACATCACTAAACAATAAGCACTCTCATATAGTGTAGAGAGAGTGACTGCTAAATGTGCACAATGTATCTTATGCATGTACAAAGTATTTTAGGCACAAAACAATATTAATTATTTTTACTATTAGAAAAAAAGGCAATTTGGGACAGAAATGTGTAGTCAGGATGTGGGCACTTCCTTAATACAAAGGGTTGCCAGAAAACATGCAGTTTTGCAACATCTTTTATTCATACTGGATAAGCACTGTTACTAACTAGTATAGATGACAGTCAACAAGGCTACTGTGTACCCAGCTGTCACTTTATACCAAACATTATAAGACCACACCAATACTTCAAGTGGGAGATTGTGCCATAAATCATTACTTTCCAGAAATTAGATGCCTGTATTAAAGAACAGCAGCAGCAATGAGATGAATCCCAGAAGGAGTATCATACTCAGCACTGACATTGCAAGTCCCATTGCTGTGTTTGGAACCGAGAAGTGAAAATCAATGCCTATTAAAGTGCCAGATGCAAATTACAGCTTGCAGGAGGCTTATTGCTAGAGAGGCGCTACAGGAACACAATACATGAATGATGTACCATATCCATAATGAGTACTAAATGTTTTTAGAGACTTCATCTGTAAGAGCATATAAAGAGTGAATAAATAAGATTCATAGATGGGCAATAAAGCCTTCCCAGTTCTTACTGAGAAAAAAATGAGATGGAAAAAGATATAAGCCAGGAGTTTGGTTTTCGAGTAGCCATTCTGGGGTATTAAACATTCCACAAGAAGCCATGGAGACTGTGGCTCTAGTGTTATTGAAGCACTGAAACCACTCTGGGCTTTAGTCCAAACTGTCAAAAAGTTATCATGGGTCTTGATGTTATTTTGCTGACAGGGTTTAGAAATCTGGATGTAGTTGTTAAAGTTCAGACTGAAACCCAAAGTGAACTCACCATCTCCTTAACAAAGCCAGTTGCTTCTGGTGATGAGAAGCTTACCAAAGGTCTTCCAGTGAGAAGATTAGTAGTGGCAGAGAGATTTCCATGCATTATCAGCCTCATGCAGTGATCAGTCATGGAGTGTGTGCATATCATATTATATCATAGTATGAACCAGACAAGTCCTCTTGTGATGAGCACTCCATAATTGAAAAAGCTCTACCAAAAAGGGTTCTTTCATGGTTGTCTCTCATGACACTTCTCATGATAGATGAGGTAATCAAAAGAAGGCTTCCAAAGATTATCTGAATGAGGATAATCTTTTCATTATCTTTCTATAGGATATGATGCTTATCTATCTGCTTCTGTTTGCTTTTCTAAATGTACAAACCCAATATTGATGTCTATCCAACTCCTATGGGGCCTTATTAACTTGGAACTTCATCATTCCTTGAACATATTTCTGAAATCCTCTAAAGTATGCTCTCATTTGAAGTTGCAAGAATTAAATCTGGAGGGGACTGCAACTGCATTTAGGCACTCCTTACATTTTGCTGTACCAACAAAGCAGCAGCTTTCAGTAGCTTCAACCTGGAGTATAGCTATAACCTTTAAAAATCACTGTAGGATGTGGGGCAAATTGAGAATATGCTTTTATCCTGACTGTTGTTTCCAATCCCAGATAGGAAACTCTTGAATAGGAAAAGCCATGATGGGTCTTATCAACTTGGTACCAGCCTTGTAAAGCTTATAGTTGGGAGAAAGTACCATAAACACACGCACATACATTTCCCTTCCACAGCTATTATTATTAGCCCAGTTTAACTCATTTAATAAAATTTTCACTAGAATTCTGTTGTCACACTACACCATTATAAGGTATTCAAAATTGGGTTTCCCCCCCCGATTTCCCTTACTACTACCTGAGAACCCCTGAAAAAAGTGCAGCCACTAATATAGTGCTGCAACAAGATTTCAGTACTTATTTTGGTCATTGAAATCCTGCTGTGAACATTATCAAAAGACGTATGGAGGAAGGGAGGAAGGGAGCAGTTTTATTTAAGCTAAAAAAGAGAAATCTGATCCAAAAACTTCCTAAACACAGCTCTAAGTATTATAAATGCAGATTTTTCCCCATCCAACAGAATCCTAACTAGAAGGATTAGAGAAATATTCACCACTATGGGGAATGTTCATGCACTGTTAAACTAGCACATTTAAGAAGGGTAGTGAAAGAATTTTAAATGTTTTAAAGACTAGCTGCATGTTGAAAATTGAGTCCACTAATCTTTAGACTACAATTGGTATTTTCCTGTCACTGGCTGACTTTGGTTTTTATTTTATCTGAGTTTAACAGCTATGCATAATTCCATTTTCCAAGAGAGTAACCAACATTTTCCCCTCACTGCAACCCCAAATTCCTGTTTTCAGCAAAACACTAGACACAAGTCTTAGTTACAGTTATTTCATTTCCTGTTTCTAATGCAGATTTCTGTTTGAGATCTCTCTAAACATGCATGGTGTAATATTTCACTGGGGATCATAGCCAGAAGGAAGCACAGTGTGTAACTTATTCCAAATCTTTTACAGCTTTTTATCCTATTTTAGAAGCTGTTGCCAAGTGCTTCATATTTTTCTTTCTAGTATGTACCCCCATCTGAGCTTTCTAAGGAAGGGAAGCAATCCAAACAGATATTACAATTTACATTTTCAAGGAATCAACCTCCTTCAGGACAAACATGACAAACACTTTTATACATGATGCAATTAGAAAGACCAGGCATTGAAACTGATCTTTTAGTTATTATCACAATAGCAGGAAAAGATCTTAGTAAAGCGATTTCAATGAGTGCAAAAACTGCTTGTAGCAATTGGTATTGCTCTTATAAGCTGAGTTGGTGCTTAACACAAACAACCTCTGAATATTGGCATTTTACTGTGATAGTTTTCAATTTTTGAAAAATAATGTTAAGACATCACATAATACTGTGTTGTAATGTAGGTTTTTTTTTTTTAGCTTAGCACACACTATTTGCTTTGTGTAATTCATTCTATATGCATGTCTACCATATATCAAAGGCTTTAAGATTCATGTACACAAATAAAAGAGTTGCTTAGCAATGACCAAGGAACATTTAGTAGTGGGCAAGTATCTCAAGGAACAATCAAACTGGTATAACTGTGCAGTTTCCATACAATCCCAGGCAGAAATTCTCATCACACTATTCTATTCTTATTGCATATTAACCAGTGTGTATCTATTCAGTTCGCTAAACTCATGTCCCCCCACACTCTGAAATTAAAAAAAATATTGAATTTTATTCAATATCTTGCACAACAGTTACTAAAGGAGATCAGTGCTTAACTGACAAAGAGAATAGGATATTGAAGATAAACTGGAATAAAGGAATGGTAGGATGAAGTTAAAAGATAAGACATTTTCCTTCAGACTGTTTTACTTCTTCAGACTGAAAATCAAGACTGTTGTAGAGAGCAGGCCAGATTTGAGGTAGTCTGCCAGTAACAGCCAATCAAATATGACAACAATGAAGAATCTTATATTAATATCTTTAGTGTGCCATGAAGCCATTGTCTTTGTTCATACCTTTGCTAATGGATTTGAATTTGTGAATATAATTCAATCCAGCTGTTACTCTGTCTAGTCTTGCTTTGTCACTTCCTTATTTAAGGAATGTTTAAGGGTTGCAACCTAATAATCCCTTATTGTATGTTCAGGAAGGTTGAATCAGTTACTGATCATTTATATGAGGAAGGAAATATAAAGACAAGTCTAGGATAATATAGCATGTAAGAGAGTATCAACTTGGGGCAGAATAAAAACCTATATGCAAGTGAATAGACAACATCAGTGTGTTCTCTCTTTGGAGGGGGGTATGTATTGTATGAGTAGTGGGGCAGGTTTGTAATTAGTCTTCTATTTTCTTCATGAATATGTTTGAAAAGAGCAAATATGGTTAGATGTTCATGAAAATTCACAATAAATAGGTTCTTCTAGCCCTGTAACCTTTTGGCACAAAATTTATCTAAGGAAGAAATGAGCTCAGACATTATATATTCTTTGTGTCTAACCTCTTTCCCACTGCAGTGGTTTCCTTGATACATTGTGTGATGATTAGCACCTGCACACTACCTCTCTGACCAAGGATATGCACAATTGCACATTGCTATAACAGTTGGGGAGAGACTGGTGTGTCGGAATACCATCTGAAAGAGAGAGGCATGGGAGGAGAGGGAGACGTTTGTAAATGCAACAGCAGCAACAAAAACAAGTGCTTGGATCCCAATAATAATTGGTAGCATTGTTTCTTAGTGAAGTGCCCTCCCTGCTTTGACCACAAAATATTCCTATCAAAAAGGGGAGGAGAAAGAATGAAACACAACTAATAATGTCACTTTATAAACACATATACAATAGCTTATAAAAATGGTCAAAATCACTAAAATAAAAGTCTATAAACATTCTAGGCCAGCATCCTAATTGTTAGTCTCAACTACAGGTGATCCATTGAATCAGTTGTTAAATGATGGGTCCATACATAGATGAATCTAATGAATTCAATAGACCCACACTAATTGAGACTAATGAGATTATCACACCACACTGTTATAGCACCATTATTCCCATATAACTGCTCTGGCTGCCTCCTGTGGAATCCTGGAATTTGTAGTTTGGAAGGAAAATTTAGACTTCTCTACTAATGTTCTTTAACCTTCCCTGAACTACAAACTCCAGAATTCCACAGGAGGTAGCCAGTGTAGTTAAAGTGGAATAATAGCACTATAATAGTGTAGTATGATATTGCCTTAGGGCTCAACTAATCTGCCTCTGCAATGCAGAAATAATGTCGCTTGACTGCATTATCTTTAACTGCCATGCCTCAATGCTATGAAATTACGGGATTTGTAGTTTTATGAGATATTAAACTTTCGCTTTCAGAGAGCTCTGTTGCCACTAAAAAATTAACAAATTCCAGGACTCCATAGAATGGAGCCATGTCAGTTAAAGCCGTGTCAAACTGTATTATTCCTACATTGCAAATGCAGCCTATTAGGTCCCTGTTCTTCTGCTTTCTCAAAGGCACTCTTGTGTTGGTAGAAGACTATCTCTAGATGCTGTCCTAAATTCATTGCCAATACGTTAGTACATCATATAAAATAGCACTTACCATATATATTCATCTATAAGTCTAAAAATTTATGCTTAAAAATAGACTCCAAGATCCCAGGTTGACTTATTTATGGGCCAGTGTGGTATTGTGATAGCAGCTCTTTCAGACTGCCCCATGCAGTCAGGAGAGAATTTCTTTCTCTCCTGGGCCAAGCAAAAAGAGTCCTGGGTGATTAATTGCTGTTAAGCAAACAAACAGATTCCCTCTCCCAGCCATGCTGCTGCTGTCTAGGAAATGAAGGCTGAAACAAAAAGTGAACCGCTTTTTGTAGGTTCTTTTTGTTCCATGACAGAGCCGCATGGAGCAAATGAAGGTGGCGGGAGACCGCCCTTTTTAGGTGGTCTGTATCCCACCTTAGTTTCTAGTAATCATCCTGACACTAGATAAGGCTAGCATTGGGCCTTCTTAATACAATGAAAAATAGGATGCACAAATGCCATATTATGTAGGTCAAATAATAGAAAGAATGTGATCATTAATGGACTAGGTTTTGGTTTATGAATTGAGAAGGCCTGATTCTAACAGTCAATATAAATCAACAAGACAATCACAGGCATAAGTACTGCTTAAAGAGTTAGTAACAGAAAAGTAGGACTTTAAACATCTTTAAAGGTTATTTTTGGGGTGAATATGAAACATGAAATTCAGGTCAAATCCTGTCTGCATTAAAGTCAACTGGAAATATTTTACTGTGACTTGCTGATGAACACAAGAGTGTACTTTTTTACTGTAGTTTCCAGTTGTTCTTTACTGTTGTAACCTTTATGGCTTCTCAGATAACTATTTTAGCTAAAGAAGTAGCAATACATCACCTGGCTATATATTACCACTTCACAAAGGGAAGACTGTTTAAGTCTTTTTCTAAAGTGAAAAGCCTACAAGCCTATTAAAACCAACATGCATCCCTCTGAGTAACACAAACATTCAAACAGAAGGATAAAGAGAGTACCTTTTTATGGTTGTTTCCAAAGCAGAGGGGGGGAAAACCTCTAGGACTTTGAAATAGACAGTTAATTACAAAGTATCCACTAGCTGTTTAACAAGCACTCCCTACATGCAATTAATTTGGAGCATAAAATGTTGAATGTATCAGCTTGAGGAAAGCAAACTGTCAGTGGTTCTAAGTTGAACCTTTCTCACATGATAGTACCAAACACCCTCATGTCAATTGCATGCTGAAAAGTCATGTCAGCTGTATCCTCAGATGGCCACTTTTTTTTTGCCAACCGAGAGAGATTCTAATTTCTTTTTATAGCAAACTTGTGTCTCTTCAAGCTACAGCTGACAAAGGGTGAGCTTTCTCCTCTGTTATGAATTTGTTCCCTCAGGAGGGGTTATTTATTTCACATTTGACCTTTTCATGTTACTAGTTTTTGGTTTGTTTGCTTCTTTATTTTTTTAAAAAAGAGGACGTTAATTGATCTATTTATTAAACAGGGATTAGTGGAAAGTAGCAATTGCTATGGAATATATTATCATCTCTGCACAACAGTTCTCTGTTCCCTCCCTAAATGTGGTAAAGTGGATGGGGCAGCAGTTCCTGTACATCTCTAGAGGCACAACCTGTATAAACATTGGGTGAGGGAGGAGGAGAGAAAAATTAAAATTGGAAATCAGCCTCCCTTCTTCACTATGCAGAAGCATATATTTCTACACTACAGTTGTTCTCAAAAAATTATCGATAAATATATTGCTTACATTTCTCCCAGTGTCAGACCTTATTTATCCTTCATCTGATAAGGTAGCCTTCTGAATCCTGAGGTTTATGTACAGAAATCATCTGATGGTTACAATATTTCATTTTTCTGTTCAAAAGAAAAAAAACTAAACTTTGATTAAAAAGGTACGCCTCAAAATGGTAACATTGATCACTGGGACAGGTAAAGGATGTGTAGAAACATACAAACAGGTCACTGATGTCTTGTTTTTTTCAGTCTTACGTAGATATGATTTCTGTGTTAATTTGATTTCTGACATTGTTTTAAAGATATTGTTTTAAAGTTGTCTGTTTGGAACATACTTGCATAACCCGGAGATATGTCCTAAGGGTTTCCTCTATATCTAGTTACATTACTTTGCTCTTATCTCTGGCAGAGATTGGAGATAAACAGGTATTTAAAGCCCACAGTTCTTGAAAAACAAACAAACAAACAAACACACCCTGGTTTTGGGAAGGTTTTGAATGAACCCAAAAGCAAGCATTCCAGTTTACTATGCTACTGAAATGAGAATTTATTTGGTGTGCTTCAAAAGACATGTGCCCTGCCTCCACCCCCATTGTAGTGTGATGCCACATGCTGCACCACATGGTGTGCATCATCACAGTATTCCTCTGGTGTTGCATTTAGATAATACGCTTTTTGTGGCTCTTTTTTGTGCACTGGAAAGGCCAGATTAGGGCTGAGGAGTGCAGTTGCCACAGCCCTGATCTGACGAATGGAGGAGGCTGCAGGCAACTCCTTAGGGGTGATCTGCACAGCCCCTCAGACCCCCAGAAATGTTGGAACACACATTGCTGCACAAAGAACTCAACCATGTGAAGGCTAGATATCAAGGTAGAATGTAGCTTTATATATGGACTGAACAGAAGCCTAGCTTTATTATTTATAGAAACACTGAAGTACATCCACCAGCTCCAGAAGCAAAATAGCAGTGGAGATTAGTGCATATGCACTAAGAATTTGACTAATACTTTTGACCACATGCTTAGTCTAGAAAAGTGTGACCATTAGCAGAAACAAGGAAGCAAAATCTTTTAACACAAGCTAAGATGCCAGTTCACTGGGTGCTTTACATGTTTGTTGGAAAGGAAGGAGATAAAGGAAACGATCCCAGCATTGCAAGTGATTCTAGCCACAGTGTCACCAGCTACCAGCAAGTATAGAAATGGCTAGGCCAACTGCTGCCTGGGTGGTTTGGTTAATCATTTCTGTCACACCCTTCAGGTGTCATGGAAAACAGTTGACAGAAACCCATTCAAGATGGAACAGGTGTGCAGAACTCTTTGCTCATCTAGCTAGTAAAGGATCCTACTGGACAGAACCATTGGGAAAAAGTCCTCTAAGTTATCCAAAACATTAAGGTGCTAAACACTGGCATGATTCAGAAGCCAAATGCCAGCCTCGTACCAGGGGTTTTGGTGGGCCTACATGGCCAGTGCATATCCCTGTGAGTCCAGTAAGTTTGACATCCTCCTATGTTTGCTCATTCCCAGAACCCTTCCCGATGACCAGGAAGCAGACACATTGTGGCCTGTTACAAACTGCCAAAATAAAGCTGCTTCGGGTCTCTTTGGAGGAATGCTATTTAAATGATGCATGGGTCCTAAGAGTCTAGAGGTTGTGCCAAAGCCACACTCCATTCCTAAGCACTGGAGTGCAGCTTTGGTGCAGCTTCCGGATTCTTAGGATGCATGCATCACTTAAACAGCATATCTCCAAAGAGACCCGAAGCAGCTTTATTTTGGCAGTCTGTAACAGGCCGTCCTTACTTTATACCTTGCCAAATTCATAAACTGTTACCAATAAATTCATAAACTGTTACCAGTTATGGTGCTTTCCGCCCATAATTGGACATAATTGGACTTAAGTATGTTTGTCCCCCACCTCTTTTTCTCCCAGTGCTATACCCACCTACAGTAAATTTTAATATCCCATCCACATAAATTTCTTTTCAGCAATCAAAACATTACTCTGTGGTTAGACATTTGAATGTTGTCTCAGTGATCTACTACATCTCACCCAGAGCAGTGTCATTCAGTCAGCCTACCTTCTACCCACCCAAAGGTATGGGTACAGAGAGCTGCTATGTAATTGAAATGAACAAAACAGCCCTTATGTAGAAGCATATGCATATATTGGCTACTGTTGTGCCCCCAGCACTCATAAATAGCACAAAAGGGAAGGGGAGTTAAGAAAATTATATTTGTAATAATATATTGAATACAATCTGCAACATTGAAAATATTAGATCACTTGCATTAATATTTATTAAGAAAAAAGACTAACCAGATTATAGCTATATTACCTAACTAGATTTGTGTACTGGCCAGATTTTGGATTTGCAAGACTGTCACTTTCTTCTCTCTCCCTCCACATACATACACATTCTTCTAAACTTTTATTTTGTTTCCAGTTCAGAAATTAATCTATAACCATACATTAAAAGATAATATTTTCTTTTATTCCAGAGAGGCTATGAAACATCATCATACAGTGACAATCAATCTGGATTTTAGACATATTCTGCTGCTTCAGTTCTTTTTGTCTCTCTCATTAACTTGGAATAACTTCCCTAGGGTTATTTACACGTTAAAGTACCCCTCCCCATTTAAAAAAACAAATTTCTTTTAAAACAAACAGACATAAGCAAAATGATCAATTTATCTGAATTTTCTTCTCTTGGATTTATTTATTCTGAATAGTCTGTTTGTAGTGTTCAACACAGAGGGAAAATAAATACAGCCTAAAGTTTGGGAACTGCTCTGGGAAATAGTTGTTGTATTGCCAAACTATGTCCCCCAATCATTCCGAACTTGTTCCTGCTCCTCCCGGTCCCTTCTGAGAACGGACTGAGGAAGAACAGTGTGATAAACCCCTATATCATATCTAGAGGAGTGGTATATTTGGTTTCTTACAAATTTAAGTGACAGGGTCAAAAGTCCCCTAAGAACAAACAGTTTTTTCTGCTTCTCATATTTTATGTTGAAATATGGAAATCCTAATCCTACACAGAATTACATTAATACTATAGGCATTTCTGAATTAGTCACAATGCCTAGATATTCAGTGTTCAGATTCTGAAATATCAAATGTTCATTAGTTACTTTTCTCACCATCCATACTCTATAGCCCTCCTTATACTCTTAGGCCCTATACAGACCAGCACTTTGTGCTGGACTTTGAGTGGAGCTAGGGCACAGTGTCCACATGCTGGATGCCCTAATTCCAGCCCTAGGGTGTCATTCTGGTGCACACTGGTCTATACAGTGCGTGACATCATGGTGTGACTCCAGCGCTGCATCTGCATCTGCATGATGCAGCGCTGAAGAAGTGTCATAAAGCTGTGCCACCACAGTTATGGCACTCCTTGGAGAGTGCAAAAAGGAGCTGCTTTTTGTGGCTCCTTTTTGTGCTCTCCAGAGGCTGGATTGGGGCTGTGGCATGAGGTGGCCAGTAAAGAGGTGGCTGCATGCCACCCATCTGTACAGCACCTTAGTTTGAATGTGGAAAAGTGCCATGTGGAAACAAATGTGTGTAACCTCTTCCAATGGCAATGCAAATATGATCCATGCCTTCTTAGCCAACATGATTATTTCAGTCCAAAGTCTTTATGAGCATAACAATTTTAACTGAGCAGGATTTTTATCCCCATGCTGGGAACTCTTCACAGACACTTTTAGACTGGCCAGTCACATCTTGCCTGCACAGCATGATGGCATGGACATTGTCATCATAGGCTGAAAGACCTTAATATTTTGACTCTACACATTTGGTACTAAATGCCTCAATAAAACATATATGCTGTGTGGTTTCATGTTAGCCAAGTGAAATAGAAAACACTTTCTAAAACCCTAAACCTTAGATACAAATTTAGATGATGTAATCAGTATATTATATAAATGACTAAGTAATTGCAAATCAACCCTGAGAACATTTAAAACTCCTTGATTTACGTAATTTTGAGCAGGTGCTTCATTTATGCTCTTGAGAAATGAACATTGAAGGGTAAGATCACCTCATGGTGTCTTCCTCATTAAAATGCTTAGGATCTCTTTCCCCACAAACTGGATGAAATGGGGGGGGGGGGGGGGGGGAAGAGTCCCAGAAACTGTCACTTTTCTTTTTTGTGCCTGTACAATAATTGCAGGATGTTGGTCAGTATATCAAATTGGATAGCTGAGGAATTTAAGCTTTGCAAATTCTTATGCAAAATTATTTTTTTTTTATATGCCGCTATTCCAAAGATCATAGCGGTGAACAGCAAGTAAGCTAATTAGCAAGTAAGCTATTTGAACTGCACATCACACAACAGCATGAATATCAGAATTTAGCCATTTCCCACAATTATTTCCCACTTCTCTGTGTTGCAACACAGTTCTTATCACATTAAATGTACCACAATAAACATTTAAGTACATGTTTTGAAAGAAAGTATCATTTTATGTACAGTGGACTCTTCCTATCAGTGGGCAAGCAAAACATGGGTTTGAGTGTCCATGGATCACCATACCCTATATTATTCAATGACAATATGTGCAGGTGGACATGTTGACATATCTGCATGCCCATCACCACTATTGAATAATATAGAATGTGACCTTATCCATTTTTTTGCCATCTGAGTAGGGGTGGCTGGGACCAAACTTCCTCAGATGTGAAGAGTCCTATATAGAAAAACCATGCATTTAATGATGTATTTTTAGAGGATTAAAAATAAATTTTTAAAAAGCCACTACCCCCCCCCCCCCACCCCAATTCATGTAGTAACAGAATAGTGCAAACCTCAGGATAAAACGTGCAAATGTGATATGGACAAAAAAGATACTAATTTTTGTTGATTTCTAAATTCAGGAAAGCAGAATTGAGCAGTATTCACAATTCACAACAAGTACAGATGGTTAAAGAGTGATTCAATATACTGATTAAGGTTGAGTAGTTAAAAATCTAGAGAAAGTACCTGCCTATATAAAGGCACTTAGAGAGAAATGAGGTTGTTGATTTAGGATAACAACATCAGTAACAGCATGTCCTTCAGTGCCCTTTGTTGGTTAGAAAGGCAAGAATCCAGTTTCTAAAACAACAGATAAGCAACTTTAAATGCAATCTGGTTTGTATACCCTTGACCTTCCTAAAACCCTGTAAAACAGTTTTTAGAGTCTCTGGATGTCTAAAAGGATTGTTAAAAACAAAAATAAAAATTAGTATGTTATTAGGATTCAATACAAAGTTTGGAAAAGTTGCTGGCTGGGGGAATTCGGGAGTCTGAGCCTCCCAAAGTACATTTCCTAATCTTTGAGACATATTTGAAAGCCTATTCTTGGGTAATGCAAGACATTATACCATGAAGCTAGACATGGTATCATGTGCCTCCCTATAAGCACTATACATATTTCTGCCATGATTTCCATATGCACATCTTCCACTCTTGCTTTTCTCTAGTTATACAAACTAAAGTTGCTAAGTTCACAAGCACATGGGTCAGAGCCACTAGGTATTAGTAGTACTTCTATAGGATCTCCTGGAGATACTGCTGGAAGGCTGTGAGACTGAACTGGTGTATGTTCCACAAAGTATATGAGCGTGCATTTAGGTGACCTGGATTCTGAATCGACTTTATCCATGCAGAACAGCCAGCTTTATAAGCATATAGCACTGGATAAATACTCTGCAATCAATCAACAGGGGTGATCATAGTATTAAATCAATTCCAACAGATGTTTGGCACAATATTTAAGGAAAATCTTCATGTATAGAGTAGTAGCATCACTAACTATGGTGTCACTTAGTGAAGAAAGGGACATGTGTGCCCCTCTTGTCCTCCATTGATGGGCTTCCTGTCTCAAGGGGAAGCCTAGAGACAGAGCTGCCAGCAAAGGTGTATGCATGCCCTTCCTGCACTGAAGGGGCAGGAGAACCCAACTGGGTGTCACCTTATTCTGGGTGTCACCCAATACAGTCTGAACACCCCACACACCCCAGTAATGCCATCAGTATATAGTAGATCAGACTATACCTATTTGCATGTGTGATTCTACAGACTAGTTTGACCTATAATTAGACTGAGGGAATAATCTGAAATCATAATCTAATTTCTACCAGCAACTAGAGCAGACAAAGTGGCTTAATAAAATTTACAGAGGTGTCAGTTTACCAAGTTCTGATTGATTTAATGTTTCTTGTCTAGTTCGTGGTAACCACTGGATTCAAGCCCCAGTATTTACAGCACTATAATATTGTTTTATCATAGAATGTTCTCGATTTTTAAGTAACATGTAAGTTGCTATATGTCTCTGTTTATGTTTTTGTGTTGCTAGCTTGGAAAACCCACAAAAAAACAAAAAGTTTTATATTTGCCTAATTTTGTAAAGTTTTGTTATTGTTTTTCTTCTTAAAAAGGCAGGCATGCCTTTGCAAATAGATTTTAAAACCAATAAAAATGTAGCATTTACTAACATCATGAAGACCAAGATGTGCAATGTTGGAGGGGGTTGGTTAGATTATGTGTATTTGCTTTGGTCACAATCTTATGTTTATCTCTTTATTTGGATGTACAAGAACTCTTTCAGATTTCAAACTGACTGATAATATAGATGTGAGGGGGATAGGCAATTGAACCCTTTTAAAAAAGCCTTTTCTTTTCTCTTTACAGTAGCTAGCACATGAATTATCTGAAGGTTGCTGCTTTTTGTTGGCTTGTGTAAAATAATATCTTCTTATCTCATCACTGCAGCTCAGCCTATCAAATGACTGTGAGCAACAATGATATTTATTACAAAAAGAGATTGGAACAATAACAGCATCGAGGTTTGAACATTAAAAAGCAATTCCATGTCAACAGCAAAACATATGTTAAGATATCTCATTTATCAGAACATTATAAGCAATATTTCTTTCAAGAGAAAGTATCCATTGGCAGTGTTCTGCTGACAGAATAACAGGATCCAGTGGAAGGAAGTGGGGTGATTTTCTTCTTCGTACACCTTTCCCATTTGAGCCCACAAAACCAGCTCCAAGGGACTGGGGAATCTCTCCAAATATGGTTTTGGGCACCAAAAGAACTGCAGGGGAAAAAAACCTCTGCTTTGAGTGATGTGGTATATGAGACTGGACATGGAGCCCTTAATGTATTGGCTCACAGGTGGATTTATTTCCATTGGTATGCTAGTGGGGGAAATTGCAAGCCATATAATGAAAGGGATGCGGAATTGTTAAAAATGCTTCATTGAATCAAGAAATCCTTGCCATCTGTGATAAACTGACTGTACTTCTCATTTGCTAATTCTGAAATGAACAATCTAAGAAGGAATTTTAAAGGACATATTAAATATGTATCTGTTAAATACACTGATCAATGTTATTAAAAGACAGTCTTAACACTGTTATGATAATTTTCAAAAAAATCCATTCTGTATAGATGTTCTTGTTCTTAAGTAGAGGTCTAGTCCAGTAAATTCATTGGCCTTGATTCAACAGCAATGGTATACATAGTTCCTTACATAAAATGAGAAAAAAAACCCTTATAGAATTTTAGGTTACAGTCACTGGATTAAATAATAATAATAATAATAATAATAATAATAATAATAATAATAATAATAATATTTATTTCTATACCGCCCTCTGGCAAACCAATCCAGGCAGTTAACAACAGTAAAATATAAAATATAACAATTAAAAACACTTTATCCCTCTCCCTTAAGACAATATTAAACAGTATAACATTAAAAACACAATATCAAAAACCCTGATGTCCCTCTGTTGATCCTCAACCATCACTAAGATGGGGCCACGGGAGGAATGAGGGAATCAGGGAACCTCGGCCAGGATGGTTAATCTGGAAAGGCCTGCCGGAAGAGATCTGTCTCGACCGCTTTTTTAAAGCTGTCTAATGATGTTATCTGACGGATCTCATCCGGCAGGTCGTTCCAGAGTTTAGGGGCGACAGCAGAGAACGCCCTCTGGGAGGTCGCTGCAAGCCTAGATTTTAGAGGCTGCAGTAAGTTCCTCCCAGAGGACCGGAGAGCGCGGGGAGGATTGTACGAGAGGAGGCGGTCCCAAAGATAGCTTGGACCCAAGCCATTTAGGGCTTTAAAGGTGATAACCAACACCTTGTACTGGGCCCGGAAGCTGATAGGCAGCCAGTGGAGGGACCTCAAAACCGGAGTAATGTGGTCCCTCCTAGATGTTCCTGAGACAAGCCTGGCTGCCATATTTTGAACCAGCTGTAATTTCCGAGTCAAGCACAGGGGTAGCCCTATGTAGAGTGCATTACATAAGTCAAGGCGTGAGATTACCAGCGCGTGCACAACCGTCTCAAGATCCCTTACTTCCAGAAAAGGGCGCAGCTGGCATAGCAGCCGAAGCTGATAACAGGCACTCCTGACCGTTGCATTTACCTGATTTGTCATCAGGAGCGACGAGTCAAGGAGCACCCCCAGACTGTGAATACAGTCGCTGGAGGAGAGTGTGACCCCATCCAGGACTGGAGGTTGCAACCCAATTCTTGGTTTCGGGGCCGCTACCATGAGCACCTCCGTCTTGTCTGGATTCAGTTTCAATCTGTTTTTCCTCATCCAGCCCATTACCGTCTGAAGACATTCATTGAGAGAAGAGATGCCATCGGAATTCGAGGCCGACGAACGAGATACAGAGAAATAGATTTGGGTGTCATCAGCGTACTGATAACACCCAGCACCATGACTCCGTATTATCTCACCCAGCGGCTTCATATAGATGTTAAATAACATCGGGGACAAAATAGCCCCCTGAGGAACCCCACAAGTGAGGTACCTCTTACTGGAGCTACAGTCCCCGAGTAGTACCCTCTGAGAACTGCCCGAGAGGAAGGACCGGAACCACTGCAAAGCAGTGCCCCCGATACCTAACCCCCTCAGGTGGTCCAAGAGGATGCCGTGATCTATAGTATCAAAAGCCGCTGAGAGGTCTAAGAGCACCAACAGGGTCACACTCCCCCTGTCAATGCTCAGATGCAGATCGTCAGTCAAGGCAACCATGGCAGTCTCAACCCCAAAGCCTGTTCTAAAGCCAGTTTGAAATGGGTCTAGATAATCGGTTTCATCCAAGACAGCTTGGAGCTGAAGGGCAACCGCCCTCTCGATCACCTTGCTCAAAAATGGCAGCAATGACACCGGCCTATAATTCCTCATATCCAGGGGGTCTAGGGAAGGTTTTTTCAGGAGTGGCCTAACCTCCGCTTCCTTTAAACAAGATGGAACATGTCCTTCCCTGAAGGATGCACCGATGATATCCGTGAGGAATCTCATCAATGCATCCCCCCCCCCCGGACGGCCAGCCATGATGGGCAAGGGTCGAGAGGGCAAGTTGTCTTCCTCACCTTACCAAGCAGCTTGTCCACGTCATCAGTACTCACAGATTGGAGCTGATCCAGTATAACTACATCAGCGGAGTCACTGGACGCCTCGCCTGTCGACTCTGTTTCAACGGTGGCATCTAAGTCGGCTCTTATCTGAGAGATTTTGTCTGCAAAGAAGTTGTTAAACGCGTCACAGCAGGCCGTCGTTGGGTTAAGTAAGGGATTTGGCGCAGGGGGCACCTGCGTCATTTCCCTCACCACCTTAAACAGCTCTGCTGGACAGGACTCTGCAGACGCAATACGTGCAGAGGAGAAGGCTCTCTTCGCTGCACGTATTGCCTCCCGATAGGAACAAAGAAAGTTCCTATGGCGAGTTCTGTGGGATAAGAGTCGAGTCTTCCGCCACCTGCGCTCTAGCCGTCGTCCAAACCGCTTCACCTTCCTCAGCTCTGGTGTGAACCAGGGCCTCCGATTTGGGGCGGGATGGCAAGGGCGCTTGGGAGCGATTGCGTTGATAGCCCTGGTAAGATCGGTGTTCCAGGTATTGACCAGAGCATTGACAGGATCACCGGCATTCCCAACCATTAAACCCTCTAAGGCTGTCTGGAATCCAATGGGCTCCATCAGCCTTCGAGGGCGGACCATTCTAATGAGTCCGCCACCCCCGGTGGGGCAGATATTGGCTCTAAGTTTCGTCTTGACCAGGAAATGATCCGTCCATGACAATGCAGAGGTACTTACCACCTCCGCCCACGGATATTCCTGTTCCGTACTGAAGACCGCATCGAGTGTATGACCTGCACAATGTGTGGGCCCTTTGACCAATTGGGATAGGCCCATGTTTGTCATGGTCTCCATGAACTCCCGAGCCGCACCTGTTAAACTGGTCTCGAGTGGTTTCCTATTCAATAGGAAATAGTAATCTGTGCACATGAAATGCTTGTTATGAAAACTTTATGCATGCATGCATGGTCAGAAATTGCAGTAACTGCATTTCATTCTTTAAATGTTTAGATGTTTTTCTTATCTATTCTCATGAGTCCAAAGAAACTCAGCTAGAACCAAACTCAAACCAAAACAATATCTGATTTAGCACCCTCTATGCGTTAGAGCTGTCTCAGCTGAGCCTCAAGTTCACTTCTGAAAATCGATTTTTTGGGAGAATGGCATGCTCTAACTATGCCCTTTCATGGCCCTAGCATTCATCTTACAGTAATAGCTGGGAAGAAGCAGCTAGGGTTCACCTAAGTGGGTTGTGTGTTACCTGGAGATTCACCCTTCACTAAGTTTTCTCTCCTATCATGCACCAGCTACCTGGCCCTCCAGAAGTCACAGCTGATAGATCATCTAGGTCATGGCCTGCTCATAGCAGTAAGTGAGGAAACAGAAAAATCCTGCTCTAAGCACCTATTTCATGGTCTCTGTTCATTGCTCTAAATTGTTCTTTAAGAATTTTGATTTATTTTTCAAACAGCCTGGATTTACAGTGTTGAAAAGTAGCATTTTCCAAATCAACACACTGAGACTGCATTTTCAACCACTGTGAAATTCATTTATTTTAAAGTGTGGTGTAGAGATTTGTTTGAGCTGAGTATTTATGTACTTTCAGAAATTAGCAAGGAGCTATATAGGGATTGGATATTTTGTTCATATATTCAGGGCCATTTTCAGCAGTATAGTGAATTCAGGGTATATAGCATCAAAGCTTTGGGACTTTTTGATCAATAGGGATGACATCCATCTCAGATTTCCCTGTTCCCACTGAGTAAAGATGTAATTCTCAAGGTAGCTCATGGGAAACAGTTTCCCTGGGAAGAGTATTTGGTGGTGATTGTTCCTTCAATAATGCAAAATATTTGGGAGTGGATATATTGAATGTGCAATTTGTTTGCATTTACATTGCAAAAGGCCTGCTCCTGGTAGAGCTCAAAATGGCTACATTGCTTTTTGGTATAGATCAATACAGTCACCTACATTTTGTGGAACCACTTATAGGATGTGAGAGCTAGTGCTGTGTAGTAATTTAAGCACTGGATTGTGACTCTGGAGACTAGAGTCTGAATCCTTGCTCAGTCATGGAAACCCACTAGGTGACACTGAGCAAGTCACACTCTCTCAGCCCCAAAGGAATCCAGTGGCAAACCCCTTCTGAACAAAACTTGCCAAGTGACCCCAATGATAGGTTCACCTTAGTATTGTCATAAATGGCAAATAATTTGAAATCCTTTGTGCACATATGATTTGAAATCCATTATGCACACAGTTGTAGGTTATGGCAAGGCAATGAGTGCTAGGACTGTAGCTATGGTAACATGAAAACCCCCCCCCCCCGAATTCTGCCCTCTCCAACAATATTTGCTTTCTTTCTGGAAATTTTAAGCACTGTAGTAATATAAATCTTAAAAAGCGGGATATGTAGAAATACAGTTTAGACTTCTGAAGAAAAGGGGCACACAAAATAATCAAGAGAGTGCAAATATATCAGACTCCAGACTTTAGACTTCAGAGTTTTAAATGTGCATAATTTTCAATGCTTCATTCTTTGCCATATTAAAAATTTAGGGACTGAAGGAACATTTCATGAGGAGTAGTAGAATTGCTATAGGATAAAATGCCCTCATTTGGTCCCCCTCGCTATGCCTGGTGGGTGCATGCATCTCAACATTTAATTCTGTACCGCTGGACATAAGCACTGGCATATGTCATTTTTTCCCTATTTTTTCTTGTTCTTTTCTTTTTTTACATAAAGTTTGGCCACATAAAGGTCCTCCTGCTGTACGAATATGAACAAAATAAAAATAAATAATATTTGAAAAATAAATAGCTCACATAGTCTTACAACTATAAAATATTTTATGTTAGCTAGCTAATCCCCTTTCCTGCCGGTCTGGCATCTACACATTTTGATAACTATAATTTTTCACTTTTTTTATAAAAAAAATATCCATCTCTTTTTCTCAGAAAGCAAAAATATTTCCTGGGTTGCAACCCTATGTGCAAAAAGAAAACATCTAAGACACAATAACCAGCAAACATCCCTTTTATGGATAGCTTCCTGTGAACTAAGGCAAACAAAAAACCTTTATATGCTCTCATCTATAATTCTTCTGTTAGGGATAATCTCCAAAGGAATTTTAAAAGAAATCAGTCTTCAGTGTTGCATAACACAAAGGAACTGTTCACACACTAGAGTGCCCCCCAGGAAATCCTTTTGCAAAGAAGGCCATTTTTACCAGTTCTTTAGCTGCTCCTACATTATCCATTAATCAATTTGAGCCAGTTCTTTGGTGTTATCTCCTTTCAATAGATCACTTTAACATCATTATGGTTGTCTCACTTTGTTACCTTTGTGTATTTGCCTACTGTATTCTCAGTGGCCTCTTAATCATGGCAGATTTCCACTAATTGAATATAGCCATCATTAGTTTCCTTTAAGAGTTTCATTGTCTTTTAACACACACACACACACACACACACACACACACACACACACCTACACCTTTTCTCTGTTAGGATATGTAATCTGGTCACTGTAGCCACTAATGATCTGACACTTTTACACATATAGTATTTGATTGTTAATACAACTGCTTCAAAGGCTGACCACATTTTCTTCCATTATTTGGTTATTCTGATCATTAAGCTGTTCAGCACCTAGATTAAAAAAATCAGTTGATATTTTTGAAGTATTTGACATTGACAGGCAGTAACTGGACAATTGTCAGGCACCTTATTATATGAGGGAGATTCCCAATTATGGTCCACACTTTACAAATGACTGTCAGTCAAGGTCTGCATATATCTTCAACCAGTCATAATAATGGATCTCAACTTAGAATAATGTTGGGAACCATATTTAAACTGAGAAATCTATAATTTCAATTTTTAAAAAAACAAAAAAGACCTTCAACAATAAAAGCTTCATTTTTCTCTCTATATATATTAAACTAGGAATATTACCTATTGAATTTCTTGAGACTTAATTATGAGTAGACCTGGTGACATCTTTTCCTAGAGCTATGCTCTCTGGTGCACCCTCCCATGTGAAGGACAAACTGCTTTGGGACAAATATATCATTGGGCACACTGATGCACCAATGCATTGTACAGTTGGTGCCTCACACATGCAGATGTGTGGCTGATCATATGGGTGGTTGTCTAATCAAATGGTATCTGGGAGGGAAGGGAGAGGTAATTCTGGATTGCAGGCAGTGTGTTTGTGCAAAGCTGCACATGCATAGTGGGCAGGTAATAAAAAAATAACTGTGCAGTGTGGCTTTATGCCAGATGGTACAGACCACCAAGGAGTGTTGGAATTATGTAATGAAATATAGCTGGGTGGAGAGATCGAGCTCAGGATAATGATATTCTTGATTTTTTATATAAATACTCAATGATAGCATGCCCATGGAAGGCAAGCAGGGAAGGCATCAGCCTCATGGAATAGCATTCCAGGGGATGGGAGCAGCCACCAATAAAGCTCTTTCTTGTGTCTTGTGTCATCACCAGGTGAGCCTGTGATAGTGGTGGGACAGAGAGAAAGCCTTCTCCTGAAGATCATAGGGCTCTAGTAGGGGAGATACGTTCTCTCAAATAGTCTGAACCTAAGCCATGTAGATCTTTATAGGTCACAACCAGCACTTTGAATTGTGAAATGAACAAGCCATCAATGAAGCTGTTCCAACAAGGGAGTAATATGCTTCCTATAACTGGCCCCAGTCAACATTCTTACTGAGGCATTTTGCATATGCTGAACTTTCTGAACAGTTT
Organism: Sceloporus undulatus; assembly: GCF_019175285.1. Taxonomy (NCBI): domain Eukaryota; kingdom Metazoa; phylum Chordata; class Lepidosauria; order Squamata; family Phrynosomatidae; genus Sceloporus; species Sceloporus undulatus. Next base: position 153,685,939 of record NC_056526.1, read on the forward strand.
CCAAAGGCAGCCCCATGTAGACTGCCTTACAGTACTCCATATGGGATGTAATCAAGGCATGTGTTATCACAGCCAGATCTGACATCTCAAGGAATGGGCGCAGCTCATGTACTAGGTCTGGCCATTGCTGCAAACTGGACATCCTAGCTCAGAGTTGAGTCCAGGAGCACACCCAAGCTGTGAGCCTGAAATTTCAGAGGGAATGTAATCCCATCCAGCACAGGCGGAGTTCCTATTCCCTGATCTGCCTTACGACTGACCAGGAGCACCTCTGTCTTTGTTTGCCCCCATCCAGTCCATTAATGACAATAGACACTGGTTCAGTACAGAGACAGCTTCCTTAGAATCAGATGGAAAGGAGAGATAAAGTTGGGTGTCATCCACGTACGGGTGACACTATACCCCAAAACTCTGGATGACCTTTCCCAGTGGTTACATGTAAATGTTAAATAACTGAGTAACCCCACAAGCCAGGGGGTCGAACAGGAATCCCCCAATACCACTTTCTGGGTCCGCCCCTCTGGGAAAGATTGGGACTACTGCATGACAGTGTCCCCAAATCCCATCCCAGAAAGGTGGCTTAGAAGGATATGGTAGTCAAAGGTATTGAAAACTGTGGCTAACTTTGTCCTTACCCACACAGCCAGTCCCCCTCTAGCTGCTTTCACAAGCCAGGAAGTGTCCAGGAAAGCAGCCAAAGGGCTGGTAAGACAGCTAGTTCTCAAACAAACAACCCCCCCACCACCACCACCAGAACAGCAAAGTCAGTGTAAGCTACACAGTCCTGGAGATTCACAGTAGTTCTACCAAAAGGGATTACCAAGAGAATTGTCAGACGGTCCGAGGTTCAGGGTATCAGATAGGCAGGTCGATAAAGCAGTCCAAGGTCAAGGTTTCTGGGTAGTCAAGATGATATAGAAGACAAGAAGCCAAAGGAGCCAGAGTTTTTCCTCTAAAAGAGTCAGATATCCACTGGCAAAGAGCCACACATGCTCCAGGTGCTTAAGAAGGCAAGGAGCCGGCCTTCAGCTGTGTCAGATTACAAACACGCTTCTGATAAAGCCTCCGTGATCTTCGAAGGCCCTCCCTTTCTACTCGACGCTCCTTGAATGTAGGCACACTGCCCAGATCCTCCTCCATGTCCACAGCCTCGGCACCAGGCAAACTTGACTGCTGAACCTCTGGAGGGGCCATAGACTCTGCTCCAGCAGAGCTAGGGCCAACCTCTGGCTCCTCCATTACAGGTTCAAGTCCCAGGGGCTCTGACTCCTCCATTACAGGTTCAGGTCCCAGGGGCTCTAGCTCATCCTCTGAGTCCTCTGAGCCGTCCTCCAAGGTGGGCATGACAGGAAGGGCAAGGATTCAATATTCATGTGGTGGCCCTCATTTCTGTCCACATCTTCAGACTGCACAAACTGAAATTTATCAAATAACACAGGACAAGCAGATGCCAAGATTACATTTACTAGACCTGTGTCAACTATAGCATCCAATTCAGAGAGAAGCCAAGTGATTTCATCTGAAAAGTGCTTTACAAATTCTTCACATTGAGCTGTTGAGTGGTCTTTGTTTTCTTCTTGGGAACCATAATGTAAAAGGCCCCTGACCACTTGGACAAACTTTCTAGATGATACTGTGCAGACACAATGGTGGCAGAGAAGTATTTAGAAATATCTAGTTAAACTAAACTTAACTAAAACTTAGTTAAGTTTTAGTTTTAGTTAAATCCAGCCTATATCTGGCTGGAAGACTGAAACTTTAATTGTTCTTTGATTATTATTTTTTTTAAAAAAAACAACTTAGTTTTAGTTAAACTGAGTGCCAAATCAAGGCTAAGCTAATCATTTCCAGGATATTTCTTTTTTTAAAAAAATAAATGAATCAAACAACAGTTAAAGTTGCAGTCCTCCAGCCAGATACAGGCATTTGGCTCGCAGATATTTCTAAGTGTTTTTGTCTTCTCACAAATGTCTTCCAAACTATTTTAAAAAAAGGGAAAAAAGGGCAAACTTTGGTCTGCATACTCTTGATTCCCTAACCCCTTAGGGGAAGTGGTTTTTTTCCTTTGGCATGCACTGCAGTGTCTTTCATCATCTAGTCTACTAACAGAATAACAAACAACAGAATGTGTCCTTGTTTACTCATATATTCCTTTGAAACTGCCAGTAAGTTAGTGTTATCAATCACTTTGCATTCAAGGTTGTCATATGTTGACAACAGCATTTGTAAATTTGGATGGCAACCCACAATGGCCAAAGATACTCTAAAATGATCTTCTATGAAAATTATGAACACCTACTCAAAGTGCATAGATTATACAAATGTGGCATGATTCCCTTTTTTAAAAGACTAGATTATCTTCAGCAGTTAGTTAGCTAGCACATATGATCACCTGGCCTGAATTAAAATGTTCATTATTTTGTCATCTGCACCTTTCACTTTAGAATGTAGAATGCATTGTTTGCTAATTTCATGACTGTAGCCATCAATAAAAATTAGCATTTAAGGCTCTTGGAGGCTGATGCTACTTAGTTTAGGGATTAGTGTAAAGGGAGCTAGAGAATATCTAATATAAATTGATGATGCTTTTACTATGCATCTCATTAAAGTCATAAAGAGACTTGAAATTTATGTCAAGGGTAAATAACAAAGTGCTATTGTATTCGGACAGCTCATTAAAATCTAAAGGTGAAGGACTCTGTTCAAAAAGCCATTAGATAATTCTGTGAACTGTTTCTATAACATATTCTAGGTGGTAAGAAAAGAAAATGCAAATGAAGTATGCCAGTAACACGTTTCTCAAATACAGTTTAAATATTCTGAAAGTAGTGGGCATGACATGTTATAGGCTATCCTAATTTAACAAAGTGCAAGTGGCAGAAAATGCACGAACGAAGGTGCCACAAAAGAGACAGAGTTGCTTAGGATAATTGGCCAAAATGTTGCTTGAGAGAACAAAGTTCTGTGGAATTAAAAAAAGAAAAGTATGAGAAGGGGTCAAGGAAGAGAAAAATCCCTAAAGGCTTAATTTTGTTTTTGAACCCACTTAAAAACATTTGAACACCAGTTATCTCTTGTCAAATCTGAATTATGCATGATCTGTTTTGAGATTATACAGATCAATCTTCAGCCAGATCAACTATAACAGAGCTTTGGAAAATTAGTTTTGGGAAGGTAACTGCCAGAATTCTGCAATTAACATAGTCAGGATTTTGAATATTGTAGTTCAAAAATATCAGTTATTCAAGCTCTGACCTATAGATTTTATTATTGATCTTTATCCCTTCCTCCCTCCCTTTAATTTCTATCCCACCTTTCTCCCAACACAAGACCCAAGATGGGTCACAGCAAGTTAAAATAAAGTACAGATAGATAGATACAGAGATAGATAAATGTTAAAAGGGGGGGGGGGGGGAAACCAGTTAGGCAGCAATTCTATTAAACACAGAAAGTTAAAATAGGTTTAAACACATTTGAAACATAATTTCAAAGAAGTACAACAAATCATATTAAAAGTTCTTCCTGCTTCAACAAGTTAAGAACTAAATGTCTGCCTAAATAAAAAAGACATTGTATGAGGACAGAAAGAGTGGCAGCAGGGGTTGGGATCAAACCTTCCATAATCTGGGAACAAACACCAAGAAGGCTTTCTTCTGTGGGTTCACAGGAAGTCCTCCTCCAAACATACTAAAACTTAAGTGGGCTCAAATAGGGTTGTGCATGGTCATTCAGATAGTCTGGACTCAAGCCATATACCACTTTAAAGGTCATAACTACCACACTGAATTCTGCCAGAAATGGACATGTAACCACTGGAACATTATTAACAAGAGAGGTATATGTTCCCTATAATCAGGCCCAGTCAGCAGCCTGGCTGAAGCATTTTAGACTTGATGTAGTTTCCACAAGCAACTCGACATAGCTTGTGTTAAAGTAATTATTATTGTTATTAAGTGCTGTACAGATGGTTCCCTGCCCTCAGGCTTACAATCTAAAAAGATACAATACAAAAGGAGAAGGGAATGGTGGTGGGGAAGGGGATCAGGTCTTCTCTCCTTCTGAGGCCTGGATCAAGACAGATGGACTGGAGGGAGGGCTCTGCTTCTTAACTGATGCCAGGCCCGATGGAGATGGCCCAGTCTTTTCACTCCCTCCCAGGCTGGATGATGACAGAGGGAGGGCTTTTCTTCTTCAGGCTAGCCCTGATGGAGTTGGGCCTGCCTTTTCACTCCCTCTAGACCAGATGATGTCAGATGCAAGTCTCCTGGAGCAACTAGTGTCTACAGTCAGCTGTTGGCTGCCCAGAGAAGCCACAAAATACCTGCAGATAATGATGCACCAAGCTCTCCCAGGGCAATTTTACAGTGGTTTTTATAGACCCAAATCCCACTCACCACTACATGCATATCTACACTTTCTATCAATTACACCTGTTCCCTACTGAACACATGCATGCAAATAAGTATTTTCAGAGTTTTCAGGAAAAAAGTCCAAAAATGTACATTTTCTCCCCAATCTTTCCCAACAAAATGAAAAGTTTGTGTGCATGTGTGAACAGACATAAAGCTTTCCATTCTTCACATTTCACAGCTTTAATTGTTTCTGCACTTGCAATTGACATAAGCTTGTTTGTTACATTTATATCCCTGTTTTTCTCCAAAGAGCTTGAAAGGGCACATGTGACTTTAAAATAAAATAAAAGCTACAATGACCCAGTGAAGCATTTTTTTTTTGGCAACTTTTGTAAAGTTTTAGTAATCTTCTGAATAAATGTGAAGAGATTTCTGTAGTTAGGTGTTGCAATTTTCCTTTCCTAAAAACTGATTCTATAATAGCAGCACTAAATAATCATAAAATGAGTATAGATGCTGGTAAAAATAATCTTCTTCCTACCATAACACTCTGCTGTTTCTATATCAAAAGTCATATTTACAGGGGTTTTAAAGCAGGCTCACTAGAACATATCCCACTTCAAATAATATTCTATCAGTACTATTTCACCAGAAGTGTAAAATCATTTTCAGTTAATGAGATTTACAAATAAGCATGTAAAATACACATTTTTGATAACAAATGGCAAGCAGAATCTATTAAATTGTAATATTGCTAATAAAATTAGCAGTGGCTACACCAGTTTAAACTAAACTAAACATGTTTTCCATAAAACAAACAAACAAACAAACAAACAAGCTGAGGCATTGGTAGCACTTAAATATTATGAAGACTAAATAATAATATAATAATAATAATAATGATAATAATAATAATAACAACAACAACAACTAAACATTCCAAATGTTATGTTATGTTATGAAATATACACAGGTTGTGGCATGAAATGCCAAACCAGTTACACAACCACTGTGGTTTTCTGGGCCAATGTAGACATGGTTCATGGGCCATCTGAGCTTTCACACAAGATTCTACAAAATAAATAAATAAATAAAGTTGGCTGGATTCAGGGCAGGATACGGAATGGGGACAGCTGTGGTCACCTTAGTTGATGATCTTCATTTGGGCATCAACAGGGGAAGTATGATCCTGTGGCTGCTCTTGGAATTCTCAGTGGTCTTCAATACCATTGACCATGGTATCCTTCTGGAACGCCTGAGAGAGATGGGTATCAGTGGCACTGCATTGCAGTGGTTCCGGTCCTACCTCTTGGGTAGGTTCCAGATGGTGTCGCTTGGGGCAGTTGTTCGGCTAAGAGGGAGCTCAAATCAGGCATCCCTCAAGGCACGATTCAGTCCTCAATGCTATTTAACATTTACATGAAGCCGCTGTGAGAGATCATCCAGAGACATGGGGCGGGATGTTATCAGTATGCTGACGACACCCAAATATACTTCTCCATGAAATATACTTCACATGACATCTTTATATTATTCCTTTATCATCCCAAAGTGTAGTGGAACATCATAACAGATAGACGATTCCAAAAGATTTTCACAAGAGACTGTTAGTGTTCTTAAAATGTTGATATATCAGAATTCAGCAATTCAATTGTTTTGAAATTGTTTTGTAATCATTTATTGCTGAATTCAATTGTTTTGAAATTGTTTTGTAATCATTTATTGCTGAATTCTGATATATCAACATTTAAGAACACTAACAGCCTCATGTGAAAATCTTTTGCAATCGTCTATCTGTTATGATAATTCCACTACACTTTGGGACGATAAAGGAACAATATAACGATGTCATGTGAAAATCTTCAAAGTCTCGGACTGATGCAGTGACTAAGGATGGCGTCTCTTCTCTGAATGCCTGTCTTGATACGGTAATGGATTGGATGAGGGAAAATCGACTCAAGCTGAATCTAGGTAAGACGGAGGTACTTACTATAGGAACCCCGAACCCGGGAACGGAGTTATGTCAGCCAGTTCTGGATGGGTCACACTTCCCTTGAAGGACTTTGTCTGCAGTTTGGGGGTGCTCCTTGACTCGTCGTTCCAGCTGACAGCTCAGGTGAATGCGACAATCAAGAGCACCTGTCATCAGCTTCAGCTGATATGCCAGCTGCACCCCTTCCTGGAGCTGAGGGACCTTGAAACAGTAGTACACACACTAGTAACCTCTCAATTGGACTTTTGCAATGCACTCTACATGGGGCTACCCTCGTGCCAAGTTTGGAAACTTCAGTTGGTACAAAACAGGGCAGCCAGACTGATCATGGGTATTTCTAGAAATGACCATATAACACTGGTCTTGAAGTCCCTTCACTGGCTGCCAATTGGTTTCCAAGCAAGGTACAAGGTGTTGGTGATTACTTTTAAAGCCCTACATGGCTTGGGTCCAGAATACTTGAGGGAATGCCTTCTTCCGTATTGTCCATCCCGCACATTAAGGTTTTCTGGGAAGAATTTACTACAGTCTAAAAAATCTAGGCTAACATCAGTTTCCCAGAGGGCCTTCTCTACTGCTGCTCCAAAATTATGGAATGACCTGTTGAAGGAGAGCTGCCACATTTCCACTCTGACAGCTTTTAAGAAAGCACTCAAGACGGATCTCTTCTGCCAGGCCTTTCCAACTTAGTTATCCCTCCCCAGATATAGATATATAGAGATAGAAATATAGATATAGATCTGGATATGACCTGACATTAACATGATCATGATTATGAAAAATGCCTCTTTGTCTGCTTATTTTCCTCCAAATTCTAACTGTTTTAATGTTTTAATAGTTTTTAATGCTTTTATATTATGACTGTTTAATCCTGTTTTAGCATTGGGAATAGGGGTTAGTGGGTATAGGGATTGTTTTCTTCTTGGATTTTATTGTAACTTTGATGTATTTTACTGTTGTAACCCACCCGGATTCTCTGATAGGGTGGGCTAGAAATAAATCATCATCATCATCATCATCATCATCATCATCATCATCATCATCATCATCATCATCGTTATTGTTATTATTATTGTGTTGTATTATTATTGACTTACCCATATGATTGATATAATCCAACGGCTGGTGTTTCCCTCCATCCTTGCACTTACATGTGGGGAACAGCTTCTCCTTCCAAATTTCTGGTAAAAACAGGGGTTCCTAAAGAGGCAGGAAACCTGAACTTGTAGCTTATCAGTATCATCATAATTTCTGGGGCTAGAGAGAAAAAAGAGGAATAATAAGAACAAAGGAAAGGTTATAAACCCAGTAAGATGAATTCCACTGCACCTGCAATTGAGAATAAGAAACACTGAATTCATTAGGACTCGCATCTAAAGGACATGCATACATTAATACTGAATATCAATCTGTTTTCTTCCTATTTATATTCTCTTGATCAAAAGATCACCCAAAGATGTAGCCATTTTAAAAAAATTCCTAAGTTCATTGTACTTTAACTTTAACCATGTGTGTGTGTGCTCATGTGTGCATATGCCCATGTGGATGAGCTTTGCTCCACTAATAAATATGAACCAATGGTAAATAGTATTTAAGACCAACTTTTCAATAATTCAAGATATAATCAAATAAAGTAAATAAAATTATAGCTCACGCCATCAGTTCTTTTTAAATTTATGAATCAAATTTGCATATTCATTTCCTTTGACAAATACTGATCTGCACCCACCATTTCTGAAAGGTTCTGTTTAGTTCAATTTAGCTACTTCAATTGCTAGTCACTTCAATTTCTGTGGAAGTAAAAATAGATGCTTTCCATTTACCTTTTCAGAACAGTCAATGTAGTCACATAGCTCCATATTCCATATTTTTGTTATCTTGCATGCAGATTGGCAATTAAATGAACATGGTCATAGCCCAATAGGCTGTTATCCACAGTCCTATTTTATTCATTTATTTTAAAATGTATGACCCTGCTTCTATTGGCAAAAAAAAAAAAAAAAAACTTTGAAAGAGGCATAACTATCAAAGTTTAAATATATAATTAAAGCAGAATATCAGCACACAATTCTTTAAACAAGGATAGCAGAATAGTACCTAAGTAATACTAGAAATAAAAATGCATTGTGCAAGCATATTCATTACTCCAAATTTATGGGTCTTAACCAGTTTTTTGTGCAAGGCTGAAAGACAACCAGTCAGCTACTTGTAGGAATTGGATTGAAATTATGTTTTTGTATCAAGTATAATTATTTTTTTATATTTGGGAGAACACAGAGGGTATTCTTGAAATAGCTGGAAATGCTTCTTATAATAGAATATGTGGACTACATATGTGGACTACTGATGCTGAAATTGGATCATAATCAGATATCCTTCTAGTATCCCATGTCTTTCCATGTAATATAATAATATCTATGGTGGGGTAGTTCAGTGTGCGCTGGAAGCTAGGGGACTCATAATTTCCAATGATTCTTGACCTCCAAGCAAGAAATACCCTCCCCTTGTCTTTAAGATAACAGAGTAGATACTGAAATGCTTATTTCAAACCAACTGGGTACCACATCTAAGAAATTAAACACTAATTATTTGAAACCTTACCTCTAATTATGGATGTAACCACAGTGGGGAGGGGCAATCAGCAGAAGATCTTAATCTTCTGTATAAAGATAAATTCTTAACAATTCCTCCCTTCCTACTCCTACTCCTCTCATCCTCATCTATTTGTTTGTAACCCAACTTTTTCAGCCCTGTGATTCAAGGTGGCTTAAAAAATTAAAACAGATCCAGAAAAAAGTACCCATTATTTCCCCATAAACAGACAATTCTCCAAGGTTTATGGATATAAAAATATCTTTACTTAGCACCAGAAACATACTATGGAGGAAGCCAATTAGCCTCTCTGGGAAGGGAGTTCCACAGCCTAGAAATACCAGTTGAGAAGACCCTCTCTCATATTGCCACATTATAGAGGAGGAGGAGGACAAGGGGAACTATGACTGCAACTTTTAGAAAATTAAACCAACTCTGTTTATATTCATCACTAACTGTATCCAAACTTTTCTTAGTTTTTAAATTTTTAAATAGGACTAAATCCCATTGCTAGTCACTGGTTGAGTCACTGGATTAAGGGAAGCTACATAAGTTTTGACTCACCATTCAAAAATGGATTTACTGGGCCTCTACATTCTAAATCTAAATTCCCAGCTCTCACCAAGCTAAAAAATGATAGGCTTTTCCTACCTAGGCAATTCAAAGACAAGACCTCAAACTTATTATTATTATTAAACTTTATTTCTAAAGTGCTGTAATTATACACAGTGCTGTACAAAGTCAGTAAAATTAAAAAGTATATAAAAGCCTGCCCAAGTCATACATTCTAAGATAATAACAATTAAAAGAGGAATAGATAAAATTACATATAGAAAAGAAAAACAAATTAAAAACATCAAATATAAAACAAATCACATCACATCAAATGTTATTAGACAGCCAGATGACAATCACAAATTCCCTGAGAACGCTTCCCTAAACAATATGGTTTTCAGCTCAACCTTAAAGCTGGTTAGGGAAGTGATGAGCCATGCATGCAGAGGAAGAAGGTTCCAGGAATGAGGGGCAGCAAGAGAGAAAGGACGGATCCGGGATGGGGCAGAGAAGATCCTGGGTTGGGAGAGGAGACTTTGGCTACCAGAGCGGAGAGTGCGAATAGGGATGTAGGGAGAGAGAAGATCAGTTAAATAAAGAGGGGCCAGCCCATGCAGGGCTTTAAAAGTGAGTAGCAGAAGTTTGTACCTGATGCAGAAAGGAAAAGGGAGCCAGTGAAGGGAGGACAACAGAGGGGAGACATGATCATAACGGCGAGTGAGTGAAATAATGCGTGCAGCTGAATGCTGAACAGAAATTAATGGGTGGAGATGAGAGAGGGGAAGCCCTGCCAAGAGGAGGTTACAGTAGTCTAGTCGTGAAACCACTAGGGCATGGACCAGTGTCTTTGCGGTAGAAGCTGAGAGATATGGATGGATTTTGGCGATATTGTAGAGAAAAAATCTGCAGACTTTGGATGTAGTCTGGATCTGAGGGATAAATGACAAAGAGGAGTCAAAGATGAAACCAAGACTGTGGGCTTCTCTAGTTTCTATTTAGCACAATTAATCTATAATTTGGATCTTTTTTTTAAATGTCACCCTGCAGCCCAATGTTCCAGGCAAATTCACATTTATTAATTATTGTGGACCCAGTACCATTGATTATTGCCTAATTTCCAGGAATGTAGCTCATAAATCTCATATTTTCAAGTTATCTGACCTCTGGACTTGCCTTGCGACTACCTCTTGCTTCTCCCTTTGCTGTGACTGACTGACTGATATCATGTCACCCTTGGACTGGACTCCTTTGCATATTCTCTTGCTGTGCTGCCCTCAGTAGAGGTAAGCAGGCAAGCCACCTTGTTTGGGTGTGGAGACATTTTATAATACTTCGTCAAATTCTTGGTTTGACAAGGGTTATCAGCATAAGAAAAAGCTCCTCACATTATCCATTCTTAACTACAGGTAGACAGATGCAGGCAATGCCTTGTCAGCATATTTACATCATAAAAAAGAGTACAAGTTGCTCATAATACAGAAAAAAAAGACCAAAAAATTCAGTTCCAGGTATTTGTTGTTAAATGCATCTCTTAACAATAACATCAAACAATTCTTTAAATTAGTGCCTGGTACCTTATGCTTCAGCTTATGCCCCCAGTTGTGACATTCCTGTACAGCATTGCTCCTGTAGAGCAATGATGGCCAATTTTGGGTCATCTAGATGTTTTGAAGTTCAGCTCCCACAAGCCCCAGCCAGTTTGGACAACAGTCAGGAACTCAGAGAGCTGAATTCCAAAACATCTGGAGGACCAAGTTTTGGCAATCATTGCTGTAGAGGTATAGGGAAATCATTTCAGACAAATTTTTGATGTGGGCTTTGTTACATTTAGCACCCACAAAAGATCCATCATGATTCAATTACAAAGGGTTCCACCTTGTGAACCACTGACCATTGTAAATGTCACTCAGCTTAGCTCCCAACTCAAAAAACATCAAGGCTCCTGGAAATGACAATATTCCTACTGAACTGATTGAATATGTAGTATATCGTTTAAGTTGATCTGAACTAATGTGATCATATTTTGAGCTAAGACTACTAAAATTAAAGTAATGGTAACATTAGAAGAGATGTTGAATATGCTTTAGATGAGAATTTCATAAAACAGGGTTGTTCTATTGTTCTGTTTACACAATGGTTTTGCAGTGTTCAGTTAGAGAAGAATTAAAATCAAGTTACCTATCTTTGTTATTGCTTTGTAGATTTCTAATTAGAATTCTCAGAATTTAGATGAATAATGTGCTTTGCAAAGAGGGTAATATCTTTTAGATACACTCATGCTCTTCACATTGTTTACACTTTTTATTAAGGAGAGGAAAATGAACAAGAATTTGAATAATCTTATGTGTTTGATCTTTGTATTAAAAATACTGTGTTACAATATGAAGGGAAGACTACTCATATTTCAAGGCCTTAAATTTGTAAAACTGGTTACAGTTGTTAACAAATATGAATATCAATGTTTTTAAAGACCCTATTTGGCCTTGTAAACTCTAGATCAAATGAGACATGAGCTGTGAGTTTAAACTCCCTAATTTAATATCCTTTTCACAAAAAGACTTGCAGAAGGCTCCAGTTTGGGCCAGGGCTATGGCAAAGGGAGAAATGGGATCTTCCTTTCTGTGCTGCAGCTCTAGTTTAAACTATGAACTCTGTGTTAGCTTTTACACCCAGTACTTGCAAAAAGAATTCCAAATTAAGTTTGGACTTACAGATTCTCTGACAATCCATTCCTTGTTTTTATAGGAAGACAGGTATAAGTACACGTACTATTAAGCCTATAGGTTTTGCATCTTCATTACTTGAAACAGTAATAACTTAGGGGATCGGCAGACTACTGCTAAGAGGTAGCGGCATACCACCTCTGGAATCCCTGGTTGGGGAAGCGGCAATTGCATGCCACACCCCCAAACTGGTGTAAAAATAGCCGCACAAAGCTGCTTCTTTTTGAGCCAAGGAAACAGCACCCATTCTGGTTTCACACAGGTTTTCCACAGCTCTTTAGTGCAGTGTGTCTACATGCTATAACAAAGACACAGCATGATGCCACCTTCTGTGCAGTTGATCAGGTGGCATGACACTGGCATAACGTCTGAGTGGGGGCAGGTGGTGTGTGGTCACCATGCCCCCACTCTGCCCTTATGTCAGCATATTCTGCCAGCCTGTTGAGGGCTATAATCTCATATAGTGTAACACAACTCCATGTATATTTACACAGAAATAAATTGTCTGAACATTGAAGCAGATCAGTGTTCTGGAGCAGCCAGAGGCCACAACTGAGCCACGATTAAGCTCCAGGGACCTTAGAGACAAGACAGCCCGCTCTCAAAGCAGGCCACCACCATGATCCCAAATGAGCTGTTAGCAGGAGCAGTTTTTTACCACTCCTTTTGTCAAAGCTTTTAGGCAGCCTCAGAGTGGCTTCTGGCCAATCCAGGGACATGCATTATCTGCACACCACACTGCTGAAGCAGCCAGAAGCCACCTTTTAGCTCATCTGATTTGGACCATAATTTAAAAGAGTATTAAAGACCAGTCTCTTCCATTAGATTTACCCAGATGATTTTAAAACTGTAAATTTTAAGTTATGAATTTTAAAAGTGGATTGTTTTAATATGTGTATATCTTGTCCTTTTTAAATTGTTTATATTCCTTTTAAATTAATTTTAACCTATATTTTACCTGATGTGTTTTAACTGATATGGTGTGTCTGTTAATTGTTGTTGTTCCCCACCTCAATCCATAAGGAGAGGTGGGTAAGAAATAATAATATTAATAATACTACTACTAATACTACTAATAGTAATAATTAGATCTGTATACGTGACTGCTTTGTGTTATGCGGAGTGTGATGTGGTGATGAATTGCAAAACAGGACTAGTTTATTCCGCTAATCATTTTTTGTCCCTTTGTCATGTATATAGAAGGGTCATTTGTCTCTTCTGGAGAGCTGGGAAGTTGAAAGGGCTTCCTTACTGACTTAAGCATTGCCTGTTAAAGAAATTTTTCCTGAACTCTGGTGTGTTCATTTTTGTGTATTTATTTCTCAATGTATCCTCTCTCTCTCCTTGTCTGCCCTTTATCCATGTCTTCATTTCTGCACTCTTGTTTGCTCTTTGGGTCTAATCTCTGGTTTGTCTCTAGATTCAGACACCTGGCCTACTCCCTAACTGTGTCCCATGCATTCAAATGGTGGCCTTGTTTGTCTATGCTCTGACTTGTTGCAGCTCCCCAGATCTGATTTCTATTTGGTTCCCATGGTCCCATTACGTGGCTAAACTCTTGGTTCCTGGTTTCTAACTTTTTTTTGTAAAATTGGATTTGTTCCAACTCTGACTACCTTAATTCAAATTTCAATTCACCAATCAGAACATCATGTGCAGCTTCTTGCTAATCCAGTAATAATATATAAATAAATGTCTACAATATATCACTTGTGATTATAGATTACATCCACTGTCACCTTATTATGGTGGTGGTGGTGGCTACAATTATTATTCTATTTAATGACATTTTAAAAACTGTGTTTAAGTGATATTTTCTAACCAATTAATTAATTGTCTTTTAACATTAATGTTTGCTGTTCTACTAGAGCTGCCTTGGATCTGAAATTGGGAGAGATAGATAGATAGTCCATCCTAAGTAGTAAAGTAAATCATGTTGGATGAAATAGATTCCATGTAATCCTTGTGACATCCCTAATTAAGGAGTGATTGGTTGAAGTATTGATACGATTATCAGCCTGCAGGGACTGCACAGGCAGGGCCAGCTCCATCAGAGCTAGCCTGAAGATGAAGAGCCGTCCCTCCATGGCATTTGACATCATCTGGCCTAGAGGGAGTGAAAAGGCAGGTCCAATTCCACCAGGGCTAGCCTGAGGAAGAGCCCTCCATTCATGGCATCTGACATCATCCAGCCTGGAGGGAGTGAAAAGGCAGGACCAGCTCTATCGGGCCTGGCCTTGATTTAGAAGAAGAGTCCTGCCTCCAGTCCATCTGCCTTGGTCCAGGCCTCAGAGGGAGAGAAGAAATGCTGGAGCTGATCTCCTTCCCCACCATCATTCCTTTCTCCTTTTGAGTTGTGTCTTTTTAGATTGTAAGCCTGGGGGCAGGGAACTGTCTAACTAAAAAAACTGTATGTACAGTGATGTGTAAATTTATAGTACTATAGAAAAAAGCATAATAATAATACTAATAATTATCAATGTGCATTCTTGGGATACACTTTCACTGCAGTTTCCATAGTTGCCACTTGATATTATTATTATTATTGTTGTTGTTGTTGTTGTTGTTGTTGTTGTGGTTGTTATTACTATTGTTTTTGTTGTTATCAACACCATCATCATTGGAATACACGCACCTATATCTAAGCTATTTAAAGATGTATGTTTTAAAGGATTTAGTGAGAGTCATTTCCTTATGTAAATACCCACATCACTGTAAATCAGTTGTGACCTGTTGAGATTTCTCCAATGTAAGTGGGGTTACTGACTGTCATCTTTGAAATGGAAAATAACTTCCTGCAGATAGTTATCAAAGAATGGACCCTATGTCCACATGGAGCACTGACTCACAGCTGTCAGCATCAGTTGGACTAAATCTATTTAACTTTAAATTGAAATGTGCATAAAACTGTGTCTTTAATCTGCTGTTCGTCCTTGACTGTTACATAGCCTCTCTCTTGCTGCACATTCTGTTTGTGATCAAGAAAGAGTCAGTTTTGAAAAGAAAGCTTTTTTTTCTTCATAGAAATGGAAAGTAAAATGGATTTATTATTAGTCAGATGCACAATATGGAAGTGTTCATAAAGAGTTAAAAATATCTGCTTTAACCTTCTGACCTAACAATAGTGGAGTGTTTTTCTTCAAAGATGTTTGAAGACACATTAAAATGCTTAGTATGAAGCATGCTTCAAGTGAAGAGAGAAAAACAAAGTGGAACAATTAAAAAAAAAACCACCAAAAGTTATTCCGTGTCTTTTTTGAAATTACCATGTACAACTGTTCCCAGTTAACTGTATATTTTCTGACGCATGTAAATCTCTTCCTACCATCTGCCCTTGTGGAAACATTTATGTGCAGGGTTTTTTTTTTAAGAGAACAAGATGAGCCCTGAATTTATAAATCTGTGGATTAAGGCACATATTGTTGTTAACTACCATCAAGTTGACTTCGATTTACAGTGACCCTTGGAATGAGAGACCACCAAGTCACTATATCATCAACAACCCTGACCAATTCTTGTAGATTGTTGGTCATGGCTTCCTTGATTGTTTCAGTCCATCTGGAATATGGTCCTCCTCTCTTCCTACTGCCTCCTGCCTTACCAAGCACTATTGTATTTTCTAGTGAATTATAGTTTCCCATGTTGTATACAAAGTATGACAGACTTAATTTAGTCGTCTCGGCTAACACAGATTGGTGTTTTGAATCTGTATGTCATCATTTTGTTTTTCATATTTATAGACAGATTTTAGTTAGAACTAGAGTAGATTATGTCTCTGCAGCTTGAAGTAGCTCTATTGGTATACCATCTGGTCCTGGTTATTTATTTCTCCCAAATGCCCTGTGTGCAGTTTCCCACTTCACTTTCTAAAATTTCTCTTCAAATAGTTCTTCCTTGAATGAATCTACTATCCCGTCATCTATGTTGTTCTTCCAGGTATTGTTTCATATATATATATATATATATATATATATATATATATATAATTTCTACTTAGGCATGTAATGTGTATTCCACTTTTAATTTAAATTTCCCTTTAATTACTCAGTTCTTGTGGGAAAAGTCTCCTGTTCTTCCTTTTTGGTTGCTATCTTCTGTTTCTCTGCATTGATGACTAGAGTAGGTATCTTTATCCCTGTGCATAAGTTGCTGAACAGTTGCATACAAGGTTTTGACTCATTTTTGTCACTCTTTACTTTTGATTCTCATCTATCATCCATTGAGTTTCTCTTTCATTTTGGCTGCAGGTAATATCTTTTTGTATTCCTCCATCACAGTGTCCCTGGCTTCAGAACAAAGTTCTCCTGGCTTTAGGTCAATTAGGCTTAAAAATGTAAACTATGGCCCGAGACACACCGACCAAAAGTGGCATGCCGGTGCTGAAACTAGGGTTTCAGAGCATGCAGCAACCACACTCTGGAACCCTAGTCTGTACGGGTGGCAGCATCATGGCAAATGCAAACTTTACATTCAGAGGAAATTGCCTTTCCCCAAATGATTCAGTGGTGCTAGAGAGGAGCTGATGATTCTCTGATGCTGAGGAAGCACACCAGGCTTTCACACACACGCACTTCATCAGCGTTTCAGCAATGATTGACCAGTACTTAAGCGCTGGTATTAAAATCTTCTTAAAGTCAGTGAGAGTTAGGAGGGATTCTGAATAGAAGAGGGAATCACTTAAAGTCCAGAGGGAACTGTGATAAGCCTGCAAGCGTATGTTAATGTAACCACACTACATCAATATTTGACCACTTAGGGGGAGCCTGGGAACTACAAAAACTGCCCTGGAGGCCACATGCAGTCCACATGCCACACTTTGTCTGCTGTGGGTCTATTCACATAACATGATCCAACTTGGACTGTTCATATAAGCCTATCAGTGGATTTCTCTGTTTTACGGTATGAGTTTTCCCAGAATCTTGAGTAAAATTCATTTAACATAATATGTTCCCCACCATAGCAGATATCTTCTGATGCCTAGCATTCCCTTTCCAGATTAATCAACAAGAAGACTTGCCACACTACTTTAGAATGGTCTGCTTCAGTGATAGAATTAATGAGTTTCTTAATGTCCTTTCAAAAATAAAAGCAACAAAAAAGAAAAAGAAATGTGTGACATCCCAGTGGTGAACTTCCTAAAACGGACACTGAATGTTGTACTTGAAGGACTGTTTGTATTATGCATATGCAGACATTTAAAGAACAGCAGGTTCACCTTAAATGCATTGGGGGTTAATTAGCTTTTTAGTAAGCAGTTCTTCTTTTCTTCCTCTTCCATGCATAACATTTACACTAGACCATCAGGGAATGGTTGGCAGCTGTAAACATGAATCATAACACCACCTACAATATTGGCAGCATATCTGTTTAAGGTTAAGGCTCAGGTTTTCTTTCAATGCAAGTGGCTTTAAAAAGGCCTTAGCTCATTGCTTAATGCAAATCACTCTATTGGTAGATTTTCATATGTCCATTTAATTTTATTCTAATTGTTCTCTTCAATGAGTGTTTCCCTTTTTTGCATGTAATTTTCAGTAGTGAAGAGTGAGAAGTGTCCTAGACATTATTACCATTTCATTTCAATGTGAACTTTTTATATATTATCGGTCCAAGGGATGTTTAGCTAAGCATATGCAAAGGCTATGAAGGAAAAAAAATCAGTACAGATTGGTATCCCTTATCTGTAGTGCTTGGGACTTGAAGTGTTTTGGATTTCACATTTTTCCCATAGATTTTGGAAAATTTATATATATACAATGAGATATATTGGAGATGGGACCCAAGTTTAAATGTGAAATTCATTTATGTTCCATATAAACCTTATATGCATAGCCTGATGGTAATTTTATATAACATTTTAAATATTTTTGTGCATGAATGAAAGTTTCTGTACATTGAACCATCAGAAAGAAATGTTGTTACTACCTCAACCACCAATGAAAAACATTTTGGATTTTGGATTTTTTAATAAGGGATTCCCAACTTATAGTGAGCATTTTCAAGGTAAATTTTAATTTTAAATCAATAGCATGTTACAAGTAGGCTGGCCCTTTATTTTGCTTTTCATACCAGAGGATGAACTTTTGAAATTACTTTTGGAATATGACAAGTCATATGGCCATATTATACAGATGACAAAGATAAAATTACACATGAAGAAATGCATAACTTACTTAATATTGATTTATCTATTGTCACTGCTGTGTTCTCCCTCCTTCTTTTTCTGTAGAATAAAGGGTGTTGTAGTAAAGGGGTGTGTCCGTGTGTAGGTATATATGTATTTGGAGTGGAAGTAACATAATACCATAATTGTTGTTCCTTTAAAAAGAGCAGGCATTCCTGAGCAATGTTGAGTGTGAGGAGGGCCATTTCTACATTTTACCGTGTACACTTGTCTAGAAGTCTAAAAATTTGTGCCTAAAAATTGACCCCCAAATCCCAGGTCGACTTATTTATGGGTCTTTATGGAAACGTGATAGCAGCTCTTTCAGATTTCCCCATCCGGTATGGAGACGAGTTTAGGAAAAAAGAGCCAAGCAGAATGAGTCCTGGATGATTTTGTTTAAGAGTCCCCCTCCTGCCCTCATGTCTGGCTGAAACAAAAGTTGAAACAAAAAAGCCTCAGTGGGAGTCTCTCTTGTCATATGCACACATACACACACTGAAGGAGCCTCCATGTTTCACCCTTGATCTATACACAGGTCATGGCAAAATCGATAATTTTGGCCCCAAATCCTGACCTCGACTTATACATGAGGTCAATTTATAGTTCAGTATATATGGTATATATACTGCCCTAAGCTTTACCCCTGGATTATAGATTCTTAAGGATGACACCAGGCTGGACGGAGCATGGGTCATGTGTACAAGACCTCTTAGTTCTTTAGTATATGACATCAGAGTGTAAGTTCTGACAGATTCTATTTTATATTCTTATACTGATTTTAATTGTTTGTTTTTTATATGTTTTTCGCCACTTGAGTCCCTTTGTTGGGAGAAAGGCAGGATATAAGAAATAATGGCGGGGTACAGACCGCCGCTTTGCGGCGGTCTGCTGCTGCCGCCAGTAGGTCCGCGGGGGAGAGCAGCCTTCAGCGGCCCGACTCCCCGCGGACCGAAAAAAAGCTCCAAAATGGAGCTTCTTTTTTCGTCGCGTTTGCGACGTAGCGAGGCGCCAGGGCGGCGCTCGCTACGTCAGCGGCGCGGACGCGTACGGACGCTAAGCGTCGATACCAAAGATGGCGCCGGCCATGTAAAGGGCCGGCGCCATCTTGTACGGACAGAGTCCGTACTAGGCCATGGGCGTCTAAAAGAGACGCCCCTTTTTTTAAATGGGACGTCCTCCGGACGTCCCAAAGGGCTGTTTAGAAAGCCCCAATAATAATAATAATAATCTCCTAGGAGATTAGATTTTGACTACAGCCCGTGGCAAATTATTTGTCAGTTAGATGAGAAACCATCCTATCTGAATATAGAAGAAGCTTATTGTTAAGAGGGTGACCATCTTGAGGCAAACTGAACATAGCAACTATGCTTGGAATAATTGTGATCTGCATTAATTGAAGGATTGCCCACATTAACAGTATCAAAGATCTTTAGGCTATAGAATGCCATCTGAATAGAACAATTCATAATGCTTTAAAAAAAGAGGTCCTTTTCCAAGATCTCTCATCATCTGAAGTTAGACAGATTTGTCCTGTTTTGGTTCTTGTCTCCTGCCTAAGGAGATTCACCTAAGACAGAATTTGATTTGTTTCCAGCTCCTAGTAAATAACTTTATTTCTCCAGGCCTTACAGCATACCACCTAAGCTGGGTTTTTTTCCCCCATGTTGCTTATTAATTTCCTTTTTGTTTCTTCTGTTCATTTTAATTTGTTCTGTTTACAGTCTAATGTTACTGTTTCATATGTTTGTTGTTGTTGTTGTGTGCCTTCATGTTATTTCTGATATATAGTGACCCTAAGAAAATAATGGGGTTTTCTTGGCATGTTTCTCCAGAAAGGATTTGTCATTGCTATTTTCTGCAGCTGAAAGGGTGTGACTTACCCAAAGTCACCCATGGAGTTTACATGGCTGAGTCAGAATTCAAATTCTGGTCTCCAGAGTCATAGTTCAATGCTCAAACCACTATACCACACTGGCTCTACCAGTGTTTCATATGTATTTGTACTATGCATTTTATTTAATTTGTGTTTGATAAGGTGCTGTTATTTGTGCTGTGTTCTGTCTTACCATTGTGTACCATTAAAAGCATATAAATAAATAAATAAATAAATCTCTATGGTCTTACCCAGTGCATGTTTAAGTATGTAAGAGGTAAAAGGTAAATACATGCCTTATTTATTTCTAACAAAAATGGAAATTATATCTAAAAACAACTAGCAAGAACAGAAAATCAGTACATTGTTATGTCATCATAATCCCTTACAGAGCCTTCCAGCCTGATCTCTAAATGTATTTGCTCAAAAGATGTTCCATAGGGTTTAATAAGACTTCTTTCCAAGCAATTATGTTTCGAATTATAGGCCAAAGTGGATGTTGATACAATGGCTTGGGGGGGAAAAAAGGAGGGGAAAGCAACTGTTTGAAATATCTGCTTTCATTAATTCTAAAGCAAACATAAGGCAAGCTACCCTTGTGTGTGTGTGTGGCCTGCAAAATATTGGAAACAATGTTAGAAATGGACAGTTTGAGTTATGGGGAAATGGCCTAATTCTCTATTGCATATAACTATTTCTACTCCCCACTCCATTCAAGACATTCTGTTCATCTTTTGTCCTGCGGTAGCTATAAAATGCCAAATGTTTAATTAAATGTTTCCTCCAACCAGTCATAAAAGACCCTGTATTATGCTTCCAGCTTTACAGTTTTCACCCAAGAGCAGCACTATGCTTTCAAATATTTAAAGAGCCCCTTCTGATTTTCTTCTGAGTTTCCTCACAAAGCATACCACAAGAAACACAAATGAGTACTCACATGCTCTTGTGGACTGGAGTAAACTGAAACATGCCACTTAAAATCTGGTTCATGGAATGAAACAGAACACAAATCGAAAGAAAGAAACATAGAATTAAATAAAAGAACAAAATTGTAACAGCTGTACTATGGTTAATGTACATTCATTGTTCTCCACTGAAAATAAAATAGGTACTATAAAGGATTCCTGTATTAAATATTCTGTGTTACAAAATGAAACCCTCTGCTCTCCATGTGTGCTAGGACAAAAAAAAAAAATATCTTTTGCTGACTTTTCACTTCAAGCAGAGGTACAGCAATAGCAAGGAACTGGAAGAATTGGTAATGTTTTACCATTCCTTGATGATTTGACAGATTTTGGACCCTTCGGTTACTGGACCAAGTGGCATTTCAACTTTGACTTGCTCGAAAAACAAACAAACAGCTTCATTTATATACCGCTTCATATTGAACTAAAAGTGTCTAAGCGGTTTACAATTGTAAGCTAATTACCCCCAAAAAGCTGGGTACTCATTTTAGCGACCTCAGAAGAATGCAAGCCTGAGTCAAGCTTGAGCCCCTTAGCTGGGATTGAACTTGCAAACTTGTCGTTTTGAGTAAGTGGCTGCAGTACAGGCATTTAACCACTGTGCCACCGGGGCTCCTGCAGCAAAACTGCTGAAGATACTTTTGAAATCACACGTTACCTATAGTATATATGTTTAACTTAAATTTTGCATGTAACACAAGAAATATACAATATTTTGCCCTCTTAGGGGCATAGATAGATTTTAATTAAATATTAATTTAATATTATTAATATTATTAATTAGAATTAATTAATATTAATTCCATCCTCCTTCTCCCTTTCCTCAGGAGAAAGGCAAGCAGCAGATGAACCTTTTCTGTCCTTCTCCTCCTCTGCCTGGCCTTCTCCTCAGGAGAAGGCCAGATGGAAGAGCCTTAAGGGGCAAACATTTGCCCCTCTTCCTCCTCCATCACCTGGCCTTCTCAGGAGAAAGCTTGTTGGAGGAGGCATGTAGAGTGAGTGTTTGCCTGTCCTCCTCCCCCACTCATCCTTCTCCTTGGGAGAAAACCAAGCACCGGAGGAGCCTTGTAGGGCAGTGTTTGCCCATCCTCATCCTCCTCCACTGCCTGACCTTCTCCTCAGGAGAAAACAGGGTGGCAGATGAGACTTGTCTTTAGAGCTGCCATTTGGTAATAACAGAAGATTCCATAATTGCCAAATGGCGGCACCAAGGATGCTTTACTCACAGGCACACCGATGCCTCCATGATGAATTACTGATGGGAGAAGCGTGGGGGGGTGAGCCCTGATCACACTTTTTTCCATGGCGATTTACTCACAGCAAGCCTCCCATGTGATATTGTCCTACATCCTGTTAAAAAGCATGTCTGCCTATCTGCACTTTGAAGGATGTGCTCCTCCATTCTCCTTTCTGTGGTACTTAGTCTACCAATATAAGTCAGGTGCTGGAGCCTTCCTTGGCCCAGAAGTTCAGACTCAGATCAGCACCAAAGCACAAGTGCTAGTTGAATCCATGTGGTGCAAGAAGTGAGAGATATTGTAGGAGCTCACTCCATCACATGGCACTTGGGTCTCAAACTACTGTTTTGCTCACCTAGTGATCATCAGAGTCAGAGTTTTAACCACTATGCCACCACATCCTCTCAAGAATACTACACCATAGAAAAATTGAGTGTAGAAATTTTTGTCTTTTTGGAATGGTAGTAGCATGGTTATTGCCATCACCAGTACAAGAAGAATAAAAGAATTCTCATGGATAACAAGGTTTAAGTCTTATACTAATTTGTATTTGAACTCAGTCTACATATAGAAGAACAAATGAAAAGACTACAGTTCATAACTCGATGAATCTATTCTCAAATACAGTAAATCCAACAACATGAAATATGGACAATCAGTCTTTTTGAGTGATGTTTCTTACATAATAAATGGCAGATATAAGTACATAATATGATATAAGCGAAAGGATTTCCATGTGGTGATTGAATTAGAATTAGTGAGAACATTGGTTTGCAATGGAAAGTTAATAAAAGAGTAATTAAGCATTTCTACGGAAGTGAAGTGCACTATTTTTGAGCAAGGTTAGAAATGGATCATTGTAACATCAATACAAATATATATATATATATATATATATATATGGTCCCTTATTAACTTTGATGAAAAAGGAAAAGCACTGTAATCTTTTGGAGATGCTTCATGACCCTTCCCATCACCCTTTGCTAAAACCCAATTTTCATGTTAATTTTTTATGTGCTAAAGTCATCACAAGATCTATTAACAAATAAATGTCTTCTGTACTTAAAGTCCAAGTATAGTACATGTGGCAGGACATTGTTAACTAGCCTTCCTTGAACTTATAACACTAGCTTTGATGAGCCATTATGGTACACAACTGTGGCAAATGGCATTTCCCCCACCATTGAATTTCATTATCCATTGAAATGTTAATTGCTTGCTAACACTTTGCATGAAAATGAAAGCATTATTCCATGATTTACTTTGTTTTGTTGTGTCTTAAATCCCTACCTTTCATATAACTGTTTCTTTTGATGTGTTTTATGTAGTGTTCCTCAAGGCTGAAAAGGAAGAAGAAAGAAAAAAGGAGGAGGGAGAGTTTCTGTACCAATTGGTTTTGTAAAATAAATCTTATAAATCCTTTGCAGTGTGATAAAGTTCATAACACACTGAACAACCACTCACATTCTGATGTGTTAGAAATACAAGCAGAAAACTTAAAAAGTAAGTGAATCAATATCAATGTTTTTTTTAAAAAAACCCTCAAAATATCCATTATTAATCTACTATATCTTCAAACAAACTATATATCATATGTTCTATATCTTCCAGAACAATTAAGAACTCAGTAGAAAGTAGAAAACTTAAGCAGCATTTGTGTCACTGTATTTCATAGTTTCTCTTTATTTGTCATAAAACACCCTGCTCTCTTTCATATTTTTTGTAAGGTGGAACAGCTTTGTTTGATGGAACAGAGATATCCTCTTCAATTTGCTTTATCTTTGCTACTTCACTACTAAGCCATCATTGTTTTTTTGTTTGTTCGTTTTTCGCCTGTCACTGCTTCTCAATAATATAAATCAATATGGATGCCAGGGATCAGGAGATGATAGTTCCAAGCACTATAAAACAAGATTCAGACCAAGATTCAGGGGCAGTAGAGATGAGAAGAAAGGGGCAGCCAAAGGCCATCCCTTTCTTCTCCTGATGGTTTCCATAGCAACCGAATGGCTGCAGCAACAATCCGACTCAAAAAAGAGCTCCAAAACAGACATACTTTTTGTGCCATCATAAGGACTCTGACGCAGCCCTTATGACGGCACTTCTGGCTAGAACCGTTTGGGCGCTCTGTCACCCTTACGTCATGAGGCTGTGCTCTGTGTGGATGGAGCCGCAACCTTATGATGTAATGGCACCAATATCAGGGCTCAGCAAATGTGGACACTGAGCCACACCAAGCCCTTATATTGCCACCTCCACACCGCTTCATACCTGTATGTGCCAGCCCTCACGTAAGAAAAATGCAACTATCCCACACATCTAACTCATCACAATTAACAATCGTATTGCTAAATATAAACAAAGAGATATACACATAGATGGCAACCCTACACACTTACCTGGGAGTAAAGCTCATTGAACTTAGTAGTACAGTAGGATTTACGTCCACGTAGACAAATATAGGTAGATGTTGTTTCTGTCCCTTTTCCATATTACATCACAACAAATAATAAAATTGCCTAACATTGTACCATGAATCTGATTCCATTGTTGTTTTCAGCTTGGTGACCAGGACAGCTGACCAGTTTGTCCATCCTGAAGACCAATCCTGTCAACTTCTTGCTTTCCCCCCAGTTTTCCTGCATACGATGGCATTTAGTTGCTTCTGCTGAATTCTGTTTTTCTCTCATGTTTCTCATGTAGTATGCATATGTAAGTATCACTTTACTATATTAAATACTGGAGTAAATGTTATGGGTTAAATTTTATAAATGCAGTAGTAGTCAAGCTCTCAATGGATGCAGTGAAAACAATAAGGCAAGGTGGAGATATTATATATCAAATGTACTCTCTGGATATACTAACCTTTATCATGCAAATAATTAACAAAATAAAATGGAATGAAACTAAAACTTTGAAATACTCTCCAACTCCTATGAACTGCAAAGGGACACCTGCAGAAGTAACAAGGCTTAATTGTTTATGTTTCACATATGGTCTTCTGTGAGTTATGTGTCAACAACTAATGTCTGTGGGTCTATATGAGATGCGAAACTCTCTATTTTCTTGTTAAATTGCAGAGAATGCACAATTAATACCATATTTTATTGCTCCATTTTAAATAATATGGATGTTTTGGTATAATACAACATCTAATTTACCATTTCAGCTCTCAAGAATATGCAGTCAGAAGTTAATTGCTTGAGTACATTTAGCTGTTTTGTTACAGGATAATACAAAAAGCAATTTACCATTTAAAGCACACATTGAACAGTGGGGCTTTAATGTTAATAATCATTCCATTTTCCCTATTCTTGGCTTGTCTAAAAAAAATCCTTATTTGATGCACAAAAGCAACATCTACATCATTTTCAGTGTACTTCGCACATAGCAATGTTTGGTCTTATGAATCATAAATTGTGCAAATGTAGCAGCAAGTAAGCAGATGTAACAAAGGGCATTAATGTGAGCACTTTTTAGAATCAGATAAGCCATGATTCCTTTTTATATATGGCTCTGAAGATGCCACCCTTTACGGCAGTGAACGCGAACCTATGCTACGCGTGCCGGAAGTGGCACTTTGGGTCACTTTCTCGGGCACGGGGCGAGGAAGAAGGCAGAAGAGGCACGTGCGTGCCCATTCCTCCCTCTCCCTGCCTTTTCCTGGCCTCCATCTGTCTCTCGGAGACAGATGGAAGCCAGAAAAGGTTGCTCCGGAGAAGGAGCCAGAGGAGCGCGCCTCTGGCTCCTCCTCAAAGCCTTCTCCCAGCCCCCAGCTGCCTCTTCAAGAGAGCTAGAGGCTGGGGAAAGGGCGGGGAAAGGAGAAGTGACTGGCGCTGGCCAGTGCCTCCTCCCCAGGGAGCTTTGCCGACATCCAACTGTCTCTGGAGAGACAGCTGGAAGCAGGGAAAGGTCCGTAGGCAGAGAGGCAGGGGCCCTCCCCATCTTCTTCCTTCCCCACTTACCCTTCCTGCCCTCCAAGTGCCCCAAATGGGGCACTTACAGGGCAGGGAAAGGTCCGTGGGGAGGGAGGTAGGGGCCCTGCCATTCCTCTTCTTCCCTTTTTGCCTTTCCTCCCCCCCCCAAAGGGCTTTAGAGAGCCCTTTGGGGTGAAGAAAGGTTCGGAAAGAGGAGGACTGGGGCCATGCCCATGGCTCCTCCCCCTCAAGGGCCTTTGCTGACCCCCAGCTGTCTCTCGTTATATTTTTGTTTTTGATGAAGGGGATTCACAGAAAGATTTGTTTTCTGTTTAGGAAGTTAGCTGTACAAAAAATCATTGGTTGGTTCTTGTGATAAATAAATAAATAAATAAAGCTTCTTGAGTGCCAGGGCAATAGAGTTTAGGGGTGAAACAGACGGGCAGGAAAAGGTGGCTTGAATATCCAATAAAACAACACCAAGAGTGAAGTACCTGATCTGTCTGTTTTGTATGTCACAGACATTTTAGAACTTAACGTTGTCTTAGACTTAATGAGAGTGGTAAATCTTCTTATACAAAATGTGACAAGTTTATGTTTATTTAGTAATAACATAATTGATTTGTTTATCTGTTTTTTTCTGAGTATATAGTGTTTCTATCACACGAATACCTCAGAATTCAGGATCGTTTTGTTTTATTTCATTTTGTTTTGTTTGATATTGTTTTGCATTGCAGATATTTAGCCTGAAGGAGATCAAACGGTAACTAATCATGGTAAAACTATATTACCCTAAAAAGAACATCTAACCCCAGGGTGGGAATAATATAGTTAACCAGGTCTTTGGGTTGTTCAATGTGGCCTGTGGAACTTCCATATCCCAATCCCCATACAAACACAAAACAAAACAGAACATGTTGAGAAAGCACTAGTTGGGGTGAGATTAGGCCCCTCTAGACCTAAACAGACTTATTTGTCATTTAAAAGGTTTCTGAAAGTTGCAAATTATCTCTTCTGGACCCCCAAAATGATACTCGCAATGGGATGACCTAAGGAATCCAAAGGAACATAGGCATGCATCATGTAGTCTTCTAACCCATCAGTCCTAGTCAACATAGCCAATAATGAGAAATATAGGAATGATAGTCCAAAACATCTGGAAGATAAAAAGTTCCACACACATGATTAAGAGCTAGGTTTATAATCTCTTCCCACCTCCCACCCCCCAAAGTGTGACACTGACAATTTCCTGGCTATTGCTTCCAAACTTTTACCAAAGATATGTATACTCTTGAATGCTGTATAAATAGTTTTATGCCCAATTTGCTCAATTTCTTTTATACAGAAATACTTGTCTTCTACATCAGAACTCCAGAGGTCAGTGTGGGAATCTGTGCATGAAGGAGGCAGAATTGAGCAGTTCAGGAATGGAATGCCCATATTCAATTAAAATTAATAACAGCAGGCATTATATGAACTGAAGAAGGTGGGGAGGATAGGTATGGGTTCCTGCCCCCCCCCCCCCAACAATGTCCTTGCTGCCTATCAAATGGTTTAATTAGAAAGCTCTTCCATATTCCAGCAATTATACTACTGAAGTAATGTCCATGTAAGTTTGAATCAGTGCTACTCCTACATGACATCAATTGTCATGCAGCATTTCCTGATTAACACTGTAGATAAAGCATTAGAAGAGAGCAAGGGAGCAGCACATCCTAAATTAGCACCCATCAGGAAGCAGTAAGATGCCAGAAATTATTATGCTGACATTTTGGCTATCACAAAGATCATACTTGCAAGAACAGGGGTGGAGGAGTTACACTACCAAAGGATATTCTGTGTTACTGATAAATCATCCTGATTATTTTAGATTTAGAGAAGGTGGAATAACAAATTGTAGCAGGCTTTTATGTATGAGCTCCTAAGTAACCTTATTCAACAATAAAAGAGAAATTGCTGTATGACAAAAAAGCTTAAATTCAATGGTTTTCATAGTTCATAGTGCCTATTGCTGTTGTTTTTAATCTTTTGTTTAGTACTAGTTATGACCACCAGTCCAGGAGAAATAATTGTGTTAGAATGCACAGTTCCAAACTGCCTAAATGCCAGTTGTATTCAAGATATTTATCATTAACTGTAGTAGTGATTAGTGTATTACTATATAGTATATACCATATAGTTGTTGTTATGCGACTTCAATTCATTTGTGACTTAGGCTGACCCTAAGGCCATGAACCTATCATGGGGTTTTATTTGCAAGATTTATTCAGAGGAGGTTTGCCTTTGTCTTCCCCCGAGGATGAGAACACATGACTTGCCCAAAGCCACCCAATGGGTTTCATGAGTGAGCTGGGAATTGATCTCTGGTTTCCAGGGTTGCAATCCAATATATATATATATATATATATATTAAAAAGTCTTGTCCAGTTGGGAGATAACTTTTAAAAAGTTATTTGTTCCTGTATAATAAATGGCAGAAACAGAATTTCCATCCCCACTTTTAATCCTACTGTGTAATACACAAATGATGCAGACTTCAATAGTAGATATACTACCATGTAAAGATTAGGGTCAGTTGGCTATCATCCTGTTTCTTTCCACATAGAAATACAGATTTGTTTCTGAACATATCACAGGGTAATTTGAGCATAAATGTAAGTATTCAGTATTGTAAGGAACAGAACCTTGTAGATGTCTCCACCTCAAATTTGCGTATGCCTCACCCTTGGCATCATAGCTTTAGTCACAGATATCTGCAAAGGAATGCCCACATGGTATGAACTTCTACACATGTAAACTATCCATACCTTCAGAAAAACTGTACATTTTGGAATTTGGAATGCATAGACAACCCATATAAATCTGTACCTATAACATGTTTTGTCATTTAAATGTTGGTGTAAATTCAACTGTTAGTCCCAATTAGAACTGACCAATTTAATCAATAGGATTTACAAATCTGCTCACATTGTAAGTAGCAGATGATTTAGATGGCATGTGCAATTGGGTTTAGGCCTTTGTTGTTTGTTTCTGAATGTCAAGTATCAGGTTTTGTGTCTTATAAAGAACCCCTTAAAAATGTACCCAGCTGACAGGTTAAAGTACACAAGAGCTTTTTGGTAGATTCAGCTGTGGTATAACATAGCAAGCAGAAAAACCCTCAAATAATCTGACACTATTTATCACAACTGTAGCCTGTTCAGAGAGGCCCCACAGTGAATCAGAAAACAGTGGCAGGTTGGGATTAAAGTACACTGACAGCCTCATGTAGGAAACTTGTACAATGTCTACGTGTATCTGGCTCATACTGACATCACCTGTCTGCTGCTCCAGAACAGTCCCTTGTTTTAAGAAAAAGAAGGGGCGAACAAACAAAGAAAGCTTTTCATAAAAGTGCAGGTGGTAATAATATTTTGGAGAAAAGTTGCAGTAATAATATTTTGGGAAAAGCTACCTATAATATAGTGGGTTTTTTTTTTAAGAAATCAATTCATGGTAAATATGCACCCTCCTGGTACAAATATAAAATGTCTCACTTTCCATGTGATGCCTCTACTCTTTTTAATAAATTGCCACCAAAGCCCTGATTGTCATTCTGAATAATAAGAGTAATTTGCTTCAGAGATAGGATATCATCCAACTGTCTTGATTTGGCAGGACAATTTTGTCTCATGTTCTGAGCTGCTTTTAAAATGTCCCTGCTTATTTCTCCTCCTCCCACTTGTCCTCAGCTTCCTTCATTTTTTGCAAATTGAGTTCAGGGTGCAAAAGTAGTGTGCACTAAATGAACTAAGCAAGCATGGGGAAGTACAGACTGTTTGTTTCGAAGTGGTTTCATATTTGAAAGCTACAGATTAAATGGAAGAGTAAAACAACAGTTTGTTGTGGAGAAAAAAATTAAAAAAAACATGCCAAACACCATGAAAATTTATTATAAGTTTCATGGATGCCAAATACTTGTATTTTTTTAATGCCAAGATCGTGCACCAGAGGATGTATCCCCAACATGTAACTATAATAGGTCCCCTGATACAACACCCCATCCCACCTTTTCAGGATACCATTTACATCCACAGCACTCAAGATGGTCAATTCTGTGTCAGAGCGAAGCAGAGAGCAGCATATCCAGCTGTTTTCTCTTCTAGCTGTATGTATTGCAACATGAATTATCTGTCACCTCCTGGTTGACCTCTGGTGATCTTCGAGAATGATGCCATTGCTGTGCTATAGAAAAATAGTTGGATGCTTCACTGCTGCTCCCTCTGCCCTCTACTGACATGGAAATATCCATGCAGTGGTTGCCACAGTGAAAATGATTGTGGGGGTAGTGGGATTTTGCATCCGGGACAGAATTCTGACCTTTGTAATGTTCAAAAAAGTGGGCTATAATGCCATAAAATGGACTTGTGCCACTGTAACTTACTGTTAGGATGTCAGCTTTATTTATTTTTAAATCTTATGAATTATTTCAAAAGATAGTAAGATGAATAACTTGACTACAGTGTAATTCAAATGTTAAAAAAGCACAATACATATAATGATGAAGTGTTATTGCATTAGCTTGGAATTTCCATTTGCATGTTGATGTCCGGTCTTAACATGGTACAAGTGGATCAAATATTACTCAGTGTGCATTGCTATAGAATCAATTTTCTCTAGCCTGTTGTATTCCAGTAGTTTATAATCACTCAGTTCTGCCATACCTAGCCTAAAGACAGAGGAAAGATCCCCACGCCCCATTCCACTTGCCATCACGCCGGTCTTGGAGGGAGATAATAAAAGATAGTTTCTGCTGGAATTAATTCCTTTCCCCATTGCCATCCCTTATATGTTGTGTCTAGATCAGGGGTTCCCAATTTTTGACTTGTGGAGTCCTTATTCTATGATGGAGCCCTAAGAGGCCTATCCTATGTCTTACAAGTTAATGGTGTTTAGGAATATATATAAGAATATATTATTATTCTTTAATTTCATTCAGTTTTCATTACTTTCATTTTATGGAGAGTGTAGAGCACCTGAGAAGTGCACGTTCTTAAGGGCTCCTCAGCACAAAGGTTGTACCCCTGGCCTAGACTGTAAGCCGTGAGGCAGGGAACTATCTAATTATTAATTTTTATACTTTCTGAGATTTGCATTTCTGAAGAGCAGGGTATAAATACAATAAATAAATAAACAAATAAGATAAGATAAGATAAGATATGATATGGTAGCCCTGTTTAGGTATTTGAAGTAGTGTCATATTGAGGATAAAGAAAGCTTGATTTCTGTTGCTCTAGAGAATAGACCCAGAACAATGGTGCAAGCTACAGGAAAAAGAATTCCACCTCAAGATTAAGAAGAACCTCCTGGCAGTAAAAGCTGTTTGACAATGAAACACACTCTTTGGAATGTGATGGAGTCTCCTTCTTTGCAGGTTTTTAAACAAAGGCGGATGGCCATCTGTCAGAGGTACTTGATTGATTCCTGATTGCAAGGGTTTGGACTGGATGGCCCTTGTGGTACTTCCAACTTAATGATTCAATGAAATTCCTAATACTTCTGTTATGTCCGTACAGTCTTCCAAGTTCTACTTCCCTTATCCAAAAGCATCAGAACAAGTGATATGTGCCATCTGAAATTACACAAACCTCGTAACAGCAAGCTTTGCTGACCAACTCATTATAATGAGACCAGACACAAAGAACTGGGTTATAAAAGGGGCAACTTTATTTAACTCAATTTTTAAACTTATTTTCGAGAACTGCAAAAAACCAGGGGGAGAACCTTGTGTAGGAACAGCTGGCGGATGGTCTGCTCCAAGACTAATTCCCCAGCTTCCAAAGGGCAAAAACACCTGGGCCCCCCAAGGGCAATCCATAATTGGGGTTGCTCCCCGGCCGGCCCGCATCCGGAAGGCCAACCCAAGACTCCCCCACTTAACTCGCCAGACTTAAGTGAGGGTTTAAATCTCAAGCCAGCCCCAAGGCAAGTCTCTTTCCCTTCAAGTTACTCGCAAGACCTAAACGGATTTCCAGAGACCTAGCTTCACCCTTTAGGAGGGTGCCGAGGTGTTCACTGAAACATCTATCTCCCCCCCCATGCGTGAAACCTATTTATGACCACACCCATGCCAATTGTCAAAGTCCCAACCAACAGGGTGGGGTAGGCGAAAAACCCTTGGAAAGGGGAGAAAATTCCTACCCGGCCCCAAGGCAACCAGAATTAATTTTCACACTGATGTCGAGGCGGGAGGTGGGCCAGTGTTTGAAGCCAAGTGAGAGGAGTTTGGGCAGGCAAGCCTCAAGCAGGCTAAACCCCACCCCCTCCTCTGCCAACAGACAGCAAGCATGCTGTTTTCCTTTAAAATGCTGGGTCTCCCAATGAGAGGCCAGCAAAATCTCCTCCCCACAAATGGTGGGGAGAAGCATTTGAACTACACGACATGGTTATTCTTATCTGAAACTTTGCTTCCAAAACTTACCCTGGAAAAATAGAATATGCTGCATTTCCGCGAGACATTGTGGAGGTGAAATTCAAAACTAGGCTGCTGCTTCCCAAATGTAAATTCATATTTTTCAAGCAGAGAAAAGAGAGAGATCTTGGTTACTGGTTATTGTAAATGCAAGTCCCTGTCCCTGAATCAGAAAGACTTCACCAGGCAACAAAATTCCTTGAGTGTTGCCCCATATACTTTTCATCACATCTCCACAGCTTCTAAAAATTTGCCTGAAAAAGGGTCAGCATAATACAGCTCTAAGTGTGTTGGATCACCACACAAAAGTGTGCCAGTGATACTACAGGGGTAGACTCATTTCAAAGATTAAACAAGAAGTAGTCAAGATGGAGGTTGCTGGAATGACAAGCTATGGATATACATGGGTCCTTCACCACATTAAACAAAGAAGTGTTCATCACAAGTAGAGACTGTTAGTATGATAAAGCTGCTGGACTGATCCTGTACACATAGGCTGCAGAATTAATGCAGTTTGACACTGCTTTTTCTATCTTATGGAATCATGGGATTGTAGTTTGTTGGGGTATCAGAGCCTCGACAGAGGAAGGCTAAATTTCTTAAAAATCTACAAATCCTAGAATTCCATAGTATTGAGCCTAATAGTTAAAATAGTGTCAAACTGGATTAATCTGCAGTGTGAACACAGCCAGAGAATGGTTTAAGTCTTTTGGTTAGTCATAACGAGACTTCTCCCAACAAATTGACTAATGTATTAACTCACTGGTGAATGTCATTGGTACAAGGAACTAGCTGAGACTAAGTATACAGATTTAAACAATGCTGAAAGGCCTAGCTGGCAGTGAGAGGTGGGAGTTTTTCTTGCTCATGATGACCTTCAGAATGATCCATAGCTGACTCAGTAGAAGATAGATTATGCTAGAAACTTCTTCCTTTGTAATATATAATAAAGAACTACCAAATATGTTGTGGAAATATTCCTAATTTGAATTCATACAGCATATTCCAATACAGAAAACCTTAAACACTAGTTCTGAATTTAGGTTTATGAGTAGACAGGTTTGAGTGCATCATTATTTCAGTGTACACTGCATTCAATTCTAAAACCTTCAGGCACACTAGCAGTTTCAATGATCATGGAGTAAGGGCAACTCATACTGATAAGTGCTGTCGCCTCAGGGTGTCTTCTGAATAAACAGCAGCACTAGCTTTATTCTGTATCAGAGTGTTTGTTTTTGAAAATTACTCAGCAGCACTCTGCAATCAGAGCCTAAATGTTAGAAGCTGGATTCATAAAACATGAAATAAAGACAATTTAATTCTCTTTCTTAGTATCTCCTTTGTGAAATAAGTCTGCAGCTAATCCATACTGTGGGGCTTAAAAGTAGTTATCTTGCACCCACATACCATTGCTTTGATTGTGTTTAGTAACAACCCCCACCCCACCCTACTGTCAGTATTTTATATATGCAAATCCTGAATTGCTGTAATTGTTCAGAAATGCCCTGCTTTGGAACTTGTACTTCTCAACTGTTAATTGGTGTTACAAAATGAGGTGTGTTCTTTTTTTAAAAAAAGTAATAAATAAATTTATTATTTCTTTATTAGAAAAACTGGAGCATGTCCAAAGGAGTGCGACTAAAATGGTGAAGGATCTGGTAACCATGCCCTATGAGGAACAACTTAGGGAGCTGTGCATGTTTAGCCTGGAGAAAAGAAGATTAAGAGGTGATATGATAGCCCTGTTTAAATATTTGAAGGGATGTCATATTGAGGAGGGAGGAATCTTGTTTTCTT
The DNA here is from genome assembly GCF_019175285.1 of Sceloporus undulatus. Taxonomy (NCBI): domain Eukaryota; kingdom Metazoa; phylum Chordata; class Lepidosauria; order Squamata; family Phrynosomatidae; genus Sceloporus; species Sceloporus undulatus. The sequence continues at coordinate 153,720,558 of NC_056526.1, forward strand.
CTGCTGCAGAGAACAGGACCTGGAAAATGGATGCAAGCTGCAGGAAAAGAGATTCCACCTCAACATTAGGAGGAACTTCCTGACAGTAAGGGCTGTTCGACAGTGAAACAAACTCCCTCGGAGTGTAGTGGAGTCTTCCTACTTGGAGGTCTTTAAGCAGAGGCTGGATGACCATCTGTCGGGGATGCTTTGATCTGGATTTCCTGCATGGCAGGGGGTTGGACTGGATGGCCCTTGTGGTGTCTTCCAACTCTATGATTCTATGAATTCTCCACTAATGCTGAGGCTGCCCTTTCAGGAGTGGTTCAGGGTTCATGTCTGCTCTGACAACCATTGGGCTGCTCCAATTGGTATCTGTCACTATTGTTGCTGCTGAGTACACTCTGGACATTGTCTTCTGTTCTGGGTAGGATGAGGGTGACCTGGAAATGGAAGTACTTTCAATATTTCTGTTGTCATGAACAGGCCATTACCTGGTCAGGTTGCTGTAGTTCTGTTTCCATGGACAGACCACTCACTGTGATTCAGAGCCTTTGCCCAGGAGGCTTATTGACCTGAAGTCATGGTGCCTATTAGGAAGTTATTCTGTGGAAGGTAATTCTGTTGAAGCCCCAATTAAGATCTGGAATAAGAAAATGACCAAGGTGGTGGACACAATCACCACCTCAGTGTTCCTTCTCACAGAGTAAACTACCCTCCTGGTTCTCTAAGGATCTGGCAGCAATACAATGAAAAATTCAGAGAAAATATTGTGAAAGAAGGGGTAGAGCCTATTTTGTGTCAATAAAGGCAGCAGAAGGGTAATTTTTAATGTCACCATGCATATGCAAAGAGCTATCCAGAAGAGCTGTTTTGAATCATTACAGGCCTTTTACCTTAGCCCAAAAGGCAGAATCTAGACCACTCAATAGCCTGCTGTGAACAATTTCCTAAGTAATTTGCAGATAAAATTGTTCAGTTCTATTCTAATGAGCATCCATGAACATGTACATCCATGAACAATGAACATCACTACAAAATGGCACTATAAGTGCAACAACTGTGTACTAAATGTGACCATTCTCTGACATAAAAATATATTTATTTGTTTAATTTATTCATCACATAGTTCTTAAGTTCTAGAAGATTATCTCCAGAATTTAAGAACTATATGATTGAGCCTTTAAAATCATAATGTAGTTCATCAATTCTAGAGATAATCCTCTAAAAAATCTGTGCAATTATAATCTGTTCATTCAGAACATCGCAATGTTTCAATTCATTAATTAGATCCTTAATATAAGACAAGTCATCTTGGGCTGTTTGACCAGGCTGCATTTGAGCAGAGATTAATTGCTCCAACAGCAAAGTTGGTTAGCATTTGATTTCTTATGCATGCTTTCAAGATAAGCTAACATTAATTTAGCACTTTGTTCATGCAGAACATACCTGTATGTTTTCTCAATCAGAGAGGAACCTGTTACCCTAAATGTATAGGGCTAGTAGAGCCTCCACTAACAGCAGCAATCTATCTTAATTAGTTTGGCAAACACTCAACTTGACTGTGTGAGATGGGTCAACAGGATCTGCAGGATCCAGCATCACCTATACCACCAATAGAGAGTCCAGGCATGTGTAAATTTACAAACTGTTACTAAAGAAATACAAAAAGCACACACACGGGTAAATTATCCAAACAACCAACACAGAGAGCTAACTAAATAGGGGAGTGAAATGAAATACCAAACTGAGAGGCTTAGGAAAGAGGGTGCAATTACTGACCCTGTAGGAAGTATGCATGAAAATCTGGGAAGTAGAGAGTGCCATGGCAGTTATAGTGGACCCAAAGTGTGAAAGGGCCCACAAACATATCAATGAATATATCATGGATTATTTTTTTAAAAACAACAATTTATTAAATTATTCCTTTAATTTATACTTCATGTTTTCTATATTAGAAATTTAGGCAAGCTGCAACTGATAGTATAAAATATAATTTCATATATAAAATTATATTTTAGTTACATAAGGCACTTTTTAACATTTAAAGTGGCTATTATTGGCTCTTCCATTATAATGATGATAACCTTTGTGTATAAACTTATGAAGTGACTTTTGATAATGTGCTTAGCTGGTCTTAATAAGCTAACTTTTATTAATAATACAGGAATACAGAGTTTCATAAATAAGCACTAATAAGGCATGAAGAAATGCTTAACAAACATATTTTAGCAGAATGTTTAAAGCTGAGTGTTGCCAAAGGAAAGGTGTAATCCATTTTTAATGTAAATTGTATGATAAATATTTACTTTTCTTTACAATATACATTAATATTTAATGCAACAACTCAGGTGGTACACTTCCTTCTTCACACTGGATCCCCTAGGATTTCACTCTGAACTTTGTGTTAGCAGAGGTATAACACTCACAGAAGGTAGCTGGGAATAGTATATTAGACTGTTGTGAAAACAAATTTTGTTGGTGACTCTGTCCATCTCCAATCTCTTTTCCTTTGCCATTACACCTAAATTTATAATCTCTAAATGAATACCAATCATATTGGTGTTCTTCAAACCAGCATGTATAGTGTGATCCTACTCAAGAAGTTAATAATTAAAATTAAGAGTAAGAGCCTGCCACATCCAAAATGGACCCTAATAATAATCAATTATAACTAAAGAAGATAATGGTCTCCTTAGTCGATGATCTCCGTCTGGGCATTGACAGGGGCAGTGTGACTCTGTTGGTGGTCTTGGACATCTCAGCGGCCTTCGATACCATCGACCATGGTATCCTTCTGGAACACCTGAGAGAATTAGGTATTGGGGCACTGCACTCCAGTGGCACCAATCCTATCTCTCGGGAAGATTCCAGATGGTGAGGCTGGGGGACTATTGCTCTTGGAAAAGACATCTGGCATCCCTCAGGGAGCTATCCTGTCTCCCATGCTGTTTAACATTTACAGCAAGCCACTGGGAGAGATCATCTGGAAACATGGAGCACGGTGTTATCAGTACGCTGATGAAACCCAGATCAATCTCTCCATGTCTCCGACTGACACAGTGACTAAGGAAGGCATCTCTCCTCTGGACGCCTGCCTGGGGTCAGTAATGGGCTGGATGAGGGAAAACAAACTCAGGCTGAATTCAGAGAAAACAGAGGTACTCATGATAGGTGCCCCAAGTCCAGAGAGGGAAATTTGCTATCCAGTCCTGGACGGGGTCACACTTCCCCTAAAGGACAACATACACAGTTTGAGAGTACTCCTGGACTCATCTCTACAGTTATCATCTCAAGTAGATGTGATGGCCAGGAGTGCTTGGTACCAGCTTTGGCTGATATGCCAACTGCGTCCCTGCCTGGACCGAAAGGACCTTGAAACTGTAGTACTGGTAACCTCTCGCTTAGATTTCTGTAATGCACTCTGCATGGGGCTACCTTTGTACCAAGTTCGGAATCTTCAGCTAGTCCAAAATGCTGCAGCCAGACTGGTCACAGGAACATCAAGATCAGACCATATTACACCGGTGTTAAAATCCTTACACTGGCTGCCAATTAGCTTCCGAGCCTAATACAAAGTGTTGGTTATTACCTTTAAAGCCCTACATGGCTTGGGCCCGAGTTACTTGAGGGAACGCCTCTCCCTACACAATCCGCCCTGCACTCTCAGAACAACTGGAAAGCTCCTACTTGAATATCCTAAAGTGAGATTAACAGCTGCTCACCAAAGAGCGTTTATGGCCATGGTCCCCACGTATTGGAATAACCTCCCGAAAGAGATTCAACTCATTTCCATTCTAGACACCTTTAAAAAGCCGTTGAAAACTCATCTCTTCCAACAAGCATACCCTCCTGACCCTCTATAGAGGAAACCACTCTCAAATAGAAACCTACCTCAGGATGCTTAAATTGTGATTGTAAATTGTATGCTTTTTAGATAACATTTTATTTTTATAAGCCGTTTTTAAATAATTGTAATTGTGATATATTGTTGAATTTGATACTGACTGTAATCCTGCCTCGATCCGTCAGGAGAGGCGGGAAAATATAAATAAAACATTATTATTAATATAATTCAAAGAAATAGCTGTGTTAGTCTGGAAAGGGATCTTGTGGCACCTTTGGCACTAACAGAAAAAAAAGAAAGAAACTGGTAGCATGAGTCTACTTCTTCAGATGTAGGAAGCTAATGTTGCTGAAGACACACATAACCTGTTCAAGCCATCAACTCAGTCTTCAAAAAAAGGACATCAGAAGATAGGGAAAAGAAACAAATCATACTTCTAGACACAGACCCTTTTCCCTGGAGCTGCTAACCAGAGGTCACTGAAGTTATGCATCAGAAGATTTGAGTGCCAGAGAAGTGCAAGGCTTTAAGAATGGGCCAATTATACATGTGGGATCTTTAGTATATGAATTGATCTGTCTTTGGTCACATTTCTTTCACAGTGCAAGCTTTTTTGGTTCCTATAGGCAGAGACAACTATATGTGTTCCTTTCTACATGGTGAAGGGGGGAGGCATCTTGGCAAGTCACTTCAGTACAACCTTTGCATTTAATTTTTGTACTCACGAGAAAAATGGGGTGGTGGAATAAATGCTGATCATGAACATGTACTGGAAACAAAGAGGAGAACTGTGAGAATCTTGAGGCAGAAGCCTATATTTATTATTTGGTAAGAAGCAATAATGAAAGAAGGTCATTGCCTTAATGTCATGTTTCTCAGCTTTTATGACAAATCCGTTTGGCCACTATACTGTATTAGGTGGACTTCAGTTTTTATTTTAACAACAATTTATGATAAATGATAGTGTAGGAAACTGTATATCTAGTAAAGAATATGTGCTTAAGAAAGAGGTGGAAGTGACATCATATTTTACATAGCTAATTGAGATTGCTTTCACAAATAAAATTGTAAATACAATAGAACATTTCTGAGAATATTATACAGTATAACTTCCTTCTAATTCTTTAAAGCATTTTCCTATAAAAAAATTTCAAGGCACTTTAATAATGAAGATAAAGTTAAGTACCTGAACCTAAAACTCAAGAACAAACACTGAAAAATCTTCCAGAACGAAGCTTATATTATTCAGTAAAACAAGACTCTCATGCTTGGATGGAGCATCCTTATAATACAGAACACACTCTCCATCTATTTATGGATTTCAAAAGATTGAACACAATGGAATAAAGTGGATTTACTTTTACGTTTTATGTGGTATTTGAATATGTGTAGTATGTATGGGAAGAAGAGACCTATTAAACAAAACAGGGAAAAAATGTACAATGACTCAGTCAATGACATCATATCAGTTCAATTAGACAACACCTGAATAACTTTTCTGTGTGAAAGCAATGTATTACAATGTGTCATAACATGAATAAGAAAGCATTTTGTGGCCTAGTTTGCCATACACAAAAAGCACAGGTACAGATGTCATCAGAATAAGAATTACAGCTCCCAGCTACCACAGTTGGGGCAGCTCTTTGGAGGCATCAAAACATCATCCTAGAGTGGTCCTATCTACTAGATTTTGTGATGGGTCCTAAGTGATGTTGCACTATGTTTACTAATATTGCAATATTTTATTTATTTATTTATTTATTTATTTATTAAAATTATATCCCACCTTTCTCCCAAGGTGGCTTGGATCTTCATAATAGATCATGTATAACTGCAGAAGATAACATATAAGTGATCATTAGTGGAAAAGCATGTGATTCTTATCTTCCTAACCATGTGCATGCAACAACATTATACCTAATGTGCTAAGACTTCTATAGCACAATATGACATAAGCAGCAACAGTTGTACTGATGTGGTTAAGTGCTTACAGAGTGAATGTTCCATATCAGTTTTGTGTGATAATGCATTTGGGTAAAACAGTGCCTTAACTGATAACCTAAAGATTATCACATTAGAGTAATTGATCACTTGGCCTCAGAGTCTGGCAATGTTAATCCTCCTCTGAAGAAACTTGCCAAGGAAACTCTGTGACAGATTCACCTTTCTGCATTGGTCAGAAATGGCTTGAAGGCACACAACAACAACAGGAACAACAGCAACAAAGCATATATTACTGTAAGCATATATCTGTGACCTGCTAAGGCTTTCAATCTGTATTCTGGAAAACATGAAGACCACTGCATCTTGTCAAACATTTGTTTGTCTGCATGATACTATTTTAGTGGTGCCTGCAGCTAGGGATGCAAAAGGATTTCACTCTGAATCACCCTAGAGCTGAGATGTGGAGCCTCTTATGAGCAAATGCTCCACTCTTCAATGATGTAAATGACACAACTAATTTCATAAATGTGTACACACAGCTGGCTGTTCCCCTGAGGCTGTTTGCAAAAACTACAGAATTCCCACCATGCTGGAGTGTTACACATATTTCTAATTCAGCAGAATATTACATCCCAAGGCATTTTGGGTTGGGACGGGAGGGAGGAAGAAGTGAAATTTATGTCAGAGGGAGAGCTGAAGAATTGAAAGAAGACTTAGACCAGAAACAGATGGGTTGAAAGCACTGTGTTGAAGCTGAAATTAGGGTTCCAGAGCATGGATCAACTGCATGCTCTGGAACCTTAATATGTATGGACGGCGCCATCTTCATGTGGCACCATCCATACATGGCGTGCATGCACCACGTCCACACCTCTGGATGTCACTCATGGATGCATCAAATTGCACCAATGGTGCACTAATGATGTCCTTGTGCGGTTTGGTTGCTGAGGGCTCCCTCTGGAACCCCTTAGAAGGGTAAGGGTGTTGGTGCTGGTTGTGTATATGGTGTGTAAATAAGTGCATCCTGTAAGCACATACACTACTACACAAAGACCACAATCCTGTCTGACTCAGGGTAACATAGGTCTGACCTATGCTTGGTTGAGCCACATAACACTTACTGAACAGCCTCTGAAACCTCCTGAAGCCATTCTGTGCTTTGTAGAAAGTTAGCAGATTACAGAAGCAGCTCTGAGATGTTCAAGCAACCCCAGCAGATTTCAGCACTCATGTCATCATTTTGCATCTAGCTATGGGGACATAGCAAGATGCTTCTGAAATACTGCCTATCTCCAACTCAAAGCACCCAAAGACACCACGTAAAGCAAATACTGTGTATACTCAAGCCCCGTTGAAAACAGTGAGGCTACTGCACACGGCATGGCACACACACCATTGCCTGTTCTGTTGTGTGGCTTTCAACTGTGTATGATGCTGGTGCACTATAATGGATTCAGTGAGGCACATGATCTCAAAGTGCAACTTACCTTTCTTCCTACAGTGTTTTTTCAGTCAAATGGCACATCAGGTCATTGTTATGCAAAGATAATGTGGTTTACAAGTGGAATGAAAGAAGTAGAACAAAGTCTCTTTCTAGGTCTTTACTCATTGTTCAAAAAATCCTCTTTTTACAACAGGTAATAAAACATTGCTATTCTACCCATGGAATAAAGAGACCAGACACAAATGTATGGGTTAAAGCAGTGCCATTTATTGACCTATTTAATGAATTCTTAATGGAACTGCCACCAGTATCATAACCAAACAGATGTGGGAGACAGGGAAAGCTGCATACTGGTGTCTTACCGCAGACTACTTTTGCAGTTTATTAAGGACGATAATACCTGGGCCCTCAGCGACAGTCCATAAATTGGATTGCCATCAGACAGCCCGCATAAGGAAGCCCAGCAAGAAGTCCCCCTTACTAATCTACAAAGATTAAAGTGGGGGGTGTATGTTCAAGCCAGACCCAAGGTCCATTTCTTTCAGCCACTCCCAAGGTCACAAGGCCTGTAGGGATGTTTCAAGCAATTTTCCTAACCCCCAGTAGGGTGTCCAAGGTGCTTGCCGAGATCAAATTCAAAGAATTTATGCCAAATATTATTGATTGAATCTAATGAGAATTAAAATTATATTAAGACAGATTGACTATCATTAAGACTCCACCCAAGCCAATTTCCACATGCCGCTGGTAACAGTATGGGGTAGGCGAAAAACCTGTGGAAAAAATTCCTACCCGGCCCCTAAGCAGCCAAACAAACTTCATACTATCCCAAGGCAGGTGGGTGGGTCACACAATTGCTCCAGAATGAAGGGGAACTGGGGGCGACGTGACCAAACAGACTAGCCATGACCCCAGAAACCCAGTAACCATGGCAACAGTGCCATGGCAAATTAAGTCCTAGTCTCTGCCCATGGGAGGCCTAGCAAACAGCCAACCCCAGCTCCACAACCTCTGGTGTGGGAGGGGGTGGGATTGCCAATGTTCAGAATATTTCTTAGAAGCAGTGTCGGGTTTCTTGATAAGCATGAAAAGCTGAGTGGCTTTGTTTTGTTTCCAGGATATGATTGTTCTTCACACTTGCCTGTTTGCAGTTTAAACTGATGGAGTCCACATGGTATCCTAGACTTTTCTGTACTCTTTCTCCTTGGAAATTGTAGTACTTTCATATCATGCTTACCTTCGCTACCTTACAAAGGGGGCTGTGACCTCCCAAAGTATCGAAACATCTAGGATCTCATAAGAAGTACCTTTTGCCTTGCTAATTGAATTCAAATTTTATATCTTAGACTTTGGACTGCTTTGTACCACATGACCAGAAGAAGAGACCTGCTTTCATAGATATCCTTCCAAAGAACAACAACCAAAAGTGCCTTGAAAAAATGTAAACTAGTGACTAACATCATCATTTTATATATTTTTTCTCCTGATTGATTCTTAACACCTTTGCCTGATGAAAAAGCCAGTGGAGCTTCAAAAGCTTGCATTATGTATTTTGATGTATTTTGTTTGGCCAAACAAAGGTATCTTTGTTTTGTGCATTTTGGATGTCATTGTACTAGGCCAACAATGTCACTCAGACCTGTATCTACAAAGTTTTGTCTTCTTGTATGGAAAATAGAAAGAAAGCCAGTGTAGTGGTTTGAGAGCTGGACTATGAGTCTGGGGAACAGGGTTTGAATCTACACTCTGCCATGTAAACCCACTGGGTGTCCTGGGCAAGTCACACTCTTTCAGCCTCAGAGGAAGGCCATGGCAAACCTCCTTTGGACAAATTTTGCCAAGAAAACTCCATAATAGCCTTAGGTTTGCTATAAGTTAGAAATGACTTGAAGGCACACAACAAGAAGAAATGGAAAATAGAATATCATGCCATTTGCTGTTGTGGTTATTTTAGTATATATTTATTACATGCCACCATTAAATGGGCTAATAGGGGATCTTTTCTTTGTTATACTGCATCTGTCCATCATGTCATGTTACTGCTTGCTTTATAGTAAATAGATCACAGAGGAAGAAAAATGTTTCCCTTGCCATGGCTTTTAAGCAATAGTTATTTGTTTCCCATTTAGGAACTGGCAATTAGTTAACCTGCAAAGTTAAAGTTGTTTCACCTCAGGCATACGTGCTGAAAACTAAATTACCTTGCACGTGTTTACATTGAGCCTTTATTCAAAGATACAATTGGCTTCATTTCTTACACCTAGCAGCAAGTAATTATTTTACATGTCTTCAATTAAAAATGATAGCTGGGTATTTTAGGATTAATTGTGTGTTAGCTGGCCAGTTTGTCTGATGTGCTATTTCATAGTATTAAAATGCAAAGCATATGACAAGTTTTTTATACTAGTGGATTCTAGAACAAACTTGAAAAATGTATATGGCATTTTTATTGGGTTTTCTTATAGATATTTTTGATGTATGTACCAAAGCAGACTCCAACTAAAAGATTCCAAATCTTGAAATTTATTATTGTCAATAGCCTGCATGACCTTTACTTTAACTACATCTCAGCTGTCAGTAATAATCCAAGGCTGTACTTCCAATGATAGAATGAAGGATTTTGCATATTGAATCACTAGGTCTCCTTGAAATTGTTCAGAAATCATAGTCATTTATTCCTATTGTCAGGGCAAGGCCTATTATGAAAGCCCATTTGTCTTCACCTGAAGATGGAGAGGAAAGAAACTCCAGTTTTGCTTTGAAATGCTAACTACTGTTGCTTCCTCAGACAAATCAACAACCTAATACTTAAGGCCAGTATTTGGGTTCTCTCTTGTTAAGAGTATTTGTACTTTTTTTTTGCATCCACTTCCAAGTATAAAATATAGTTTTGCACTAAATAAATGGCTCTTTAATGTATGTGTGTTAGTCACCTGTCAATTAATGGAGACTCCATGAAATTCTCAAGGTTTTCTTAGGCAAGGAATACACAGAGGTAATCTTCCTAGTTCTTTCCTCTGAAGTATAGCCTACAGCACCAGATATTTGCTGGTAGCCTCCCATCCAAATTATGACCAGGGCTGACCCTGTTTAGCATCAGATGGTATCTGATCCCTTTAAGGTATTCTAAATATAATTATTATTATAGATTTCACTCCTTTGTGTCTTCTACTAAACAAGCTAGGTTGGTATAATTTAGGGACTTATTTTTCTACCTTTATACAGCCAGACTTTAGTTTTAAAAGAGTGAATCTCCAAAAATTAAACCTGCCTAATAGAACATGAAAGGAATTAAACAAATATGCAATAATTTGTGACCTTGTCTATTTATTATAATGAATAAATGCATTTATATGTATAATCATAAATAAATTTATTAAATAGCTAAATAAATTTATTTATTGATAAGAAGATATCCCTGTGGCAAAGAAGCCATGGCCAAAAAAATGTTCCTCCACAGCGAGATGGGTGCCTTCCCTTCCCTTCTGCTCACCTCCTTTCACTGTGTTGTAAAGAATCACAAGCTTTGAGGATGTAGTTGTTCACAGAATCAGAGGCAAAGAGCAAGATGGCAAGATGTGGGCAGGTAGGCTGGCTGGCTGGCTGGCATTACCAGTGGCAGTTGGAGCAGCAGTTCTAGAGCAGAGAGAGTCATGGTCTGGATGTCTAAGGGAGTGCATTACATCTGTGAACATACACACACACTTGCACATGTATAGCTCCACCTGCACAAACCTCCCCACCATGTGCATCAAAGCAGCACATGATGTGTAAGAATGAGAAGCAAGTTTGATCCCTTTTCATTTCATATGTGCACATATACACAGTGCACAAATATACACCCAGCAAACAAAGTCCCAACTCTTGTGACACTTAACACTGATGTCAAAACACACACAGAAGTGGAGTTATATCAGGGAGGTCTTTGATGACCAAAAGTACAATGTGGGAGCAAGGGGTGAGATCTAGTCACCTTAGCTGGGTTTTTTTTTCTTTTCTATTTAAAAGAGTCTTTCTTTACACATCCCACAAACTTACCCTGAAAATTGTAGAGCCAGAACTCAAAATATAAGTTTCAGGTATTAAGCCTGATATAGCAAAGCTTGTAAAGTGAAATGCAGTACCAAGATTCCCTTTGATTAATTAATCAACATTAACAAGTAATACTAGGATAAATATTGGTGTTCAATTATTATTACCATTATGATTATTATTTTAAATTTTATGGCATAATTCCAGTTTAAAAATACTATAACAGGAGTGTGTGCATTTACATATTTCTCCCTTCTCTCCAAATTTGAAGACCCTTAATGAACCACTTTAAATAAATATTTGATGCACTTGAAGGCTTTAAATCTTGAGTTAAGTATTGATGGTCTGTGACAACAAAATATATTTATAGGAGGGCATTGATAAAGAGAAGGTTAAGAACTGCTGATTGAATTCTTCATGAAATTTGGGTATAAGCTTTCTCCATATGAGCATTTGCCCCATCAATAGTGTGGGAATAAAATATTTAATACTTTAACAGACTTCAGATTTATTATTCTCTGTCCAGCTGGTCTTATACATGTAGTTGCATAAGCTTCTGTCCATATATAACCTCTGATTCAATCAAGACATGTGTGTGTAGTGTAAGTATATGAAAATTTCTCACTAGCATTCCTGTTCTGTCCCATTTCCATACTGGACTGCAAGATCTATACCCTGGAAATGGATGTTCCAACATATTTTATGTGCATTTTCCACCAACATGTATGCCATTTTTGTTCATTTTTCTAAGGTATGCATGTGATTTATAGACTACAGCAAGGACTTTCATAACATAGATCATGAAAAGCTCTGGAATGCTCTTAAAGATGGGAATGCCACTACATTTGATAGTCGTAATGAGAAATCTGAACTTAGGACAAGAGGCTACTGTTAGAACAGAATATGCAAAAAACAGAATGGTTACCAGTTGGCAAAGGGATTAGACAAGGCTGCATTTTATCATCCTACTTGTTCAACTTCAGTGCAGAAAACCTCATATAAAGCACAGGTTTAGACTTAAAAGAAGAAGTGAAGCTAGGAGAAAGAAGCAATCTAAGATATGCAAATAATACCATGCTACAAGAGGAAAATATCATATGCTTGGAACAATTACTCCGGAATGTCAAAGAATAAAGTGCAAAGGCTTGCTGCTGAACATAAAAAAACCAAAGTAATTACCACAGAAGACCTGCATAAATTCAATCTAGACAATGAGGAGATCAAAATAGTTAAAGATTTTTCATATCTTGGATAAAACATTGATCAGAACAGAGACTGCAGTCAAGAAATCAGAAGAAGACTAGGAATGGAAAGGACAATGATGAAAGAACTAGACAAGATCCTAAATAGCAAAGATATACAACTGAGCACTAGAATTGTCCAATCTGTTTATTTTCCATTGCCAATTATGGATGTGAGAGCTGGACAGTGAAGAATATGGATAGAAAGAAAATCAACTCATTTGAAGTTTGCTGGAGAATAGTGCTGAGAATATTGCGGACAGCCAAAAAGACAACCAAATCCGTCCTTGAACATATCAAGCCTGAACTTTCCCAGGAAGCCAAGATAATTAAATTGAAGCTGTTGTACTTTGGCCACATAATAAGAAGGCATAACTCATTGAAAAGGCAATAATGCTAGAAAAGGTAGAAGGTAGTAGATCGAGGGAAAGACTGCACACCAGATGGCTTGACTCAAACAAGGAGGTCACCAGACTGAATCAACAAGACCTAAGTAGAGAACTGGAGGATAGGAGACCTTGGAGATGTATCATGCACAGGATTGTCATGAATCGAGGTTGGCTTGAGGGCAGTTAATAACTATCAACAATATACATGTATGCATGTTTCCAATGACTAAAGCATGCTTATATACATGTTTCAAATGTACACCCTTATAGTTAAGCACATTTCTAAGGTAGCATTCTTCTTATTTTTTTTCTCACTGAGCTTCCTAACCATATGGATTTTGAAGTCAACATGCAGTCTTGAGAGGTGTGAAATGAGCTATTATATATCAAAAATAAAATTTGAGGATCTTTAGATTGCTAGCCCCCTATATTAGTGTCAGTAACAGATATATGAGCTATGAATATGGATTTGAATCCTCAGTATCAACTGCAGAGGTTATCAGTGACGAACTACATAACCTATCTTGCCCCCCTTCCCCCCAAAAAAAAATCTCTGACAAAAATGTTATTCACCCATGCTCTGATCACCAGCAGAATGGACTTCCTTCTCCTCATGCTACTGATGCCTAGTAAAGTAGGTTACGGGCTGCAGTAGAGTTATGATTTTGTCAAAAAGTGCCAAAATCATTGTAGCTATTGTGAATGCAAAACCATTATGAATAAGGCAACACTTCTCTATTCATGATTGCTACTTTCTCATGATTGTGACACTACTGACATGATCGCAACCCCTCCCACCCCACCTACTTCACCATACATCAGCTACAGAGTTGTAACCTACTTCATCAGGCATTATTCTGCTGAAAATTGGAACACGGAAGAATGATGTTTCTTCAAGTTTTGCTGGAGGCCAGCAGTGTCAGCCAAGGAAAGATTACTTTACTAAGAATAGTATTACCCCAAATCTGCAAAACAACGATACCTTTATTGTGACAACCCAAATGCACACAGTTGCAAACTTTCAAAGCTCCATTGGCTACTCCAGCGGGCAAAGGTGTTAAAAATGATATAGGAGAAAGCAAAAAAAAAATGATGATGTTAGTCATAGCCCTGCATTTGGTCATGATGTTGAGTATGCTGTCCTCAGTTCGGATGGTATGGAAAGATTTTCATGCAGGTGGCTCCTCCTCCTTCTGGCCATGTAGATATTGAGTAATTCAGCCCAGGAAATAAACTTTAAGTTCTATTACCAAGACAAAAGGCTACTTAACTAAGTAGGTGATCCATGATTCCAGCCACAATAAGGAGTTTGAGCAAGGAGGTTATGCTGAGGATATTTTAAAGAATATTTTATTATTATTAAAGTACATTTTAAATGGTTTCAATAATGTCTTGAATCCATTATGTTTTCTGCTGTGAGCTATCCTTAACTTTAGATTTTATTTTATATTTAAAGGAATTCTAATTACATTTTATTATTAATGTTAAATGACAAGCTACTTTGGCAGCTGGGGTGAGCCAGATAGGAGGAATGAGTTATAATACTAAATAAATAAATAAATAAATAAATAAATTTCCAGTACAACTTAAAATGTCTTTTGAAATATAAGTTATTAGGATATGTCCTCTTATAGGATATAGTAAACTAACAGGCTAAAGAGACCGGCTCTAAATGCTGGCTTCCTGGCAGCTTGGGGGCACGGTGTTTAGACCTTGCATGCCTGCAAGACACCTGGAAACCGCCTGGCTGCCCAGACATGGCTGGCTTCCAGGCATTCCTGCACCATGGTGTTTACATGCCACACGCTGCAGGAGCACCATGCTGCTTCTTTTTGGGCCACCAAAAAGGTGGATTGGGGCCATAGCATGCTGTTGCTGTTGCCCCAATCAAGCTTTCTCCGGGGTGGTCTGTTTCACCCCAAGACCTTTAAATTTCTCTACCACCCTTTACAGTTTTTCATCCTTTTCTAATGAGTTATCTGTCAATAAATGAAATTTAAAAAATCAAAGTTTCTTAAAATAATGATTTATAAATCTGCCATAATCATTCAAAGAGGGGGAAAGAGAGGGGGGAGAGAAAAGAAGCGCTTGGATGAAATATATCTAGTAATTGATTTCATTCACTACGCTCTGCTATTTAACCATGTCAGAATACTTATTGAAAGAAGAAGAAAAAAATGATCCATTAATTTATCATTTGGTAGATTTAATTTTTAAATGTCACTTTTCAAACCAGTGTATATGTTTTTCAGAGTGTTTCAATATAACAATTCAAGATAAACCTCTAAATGCTGCCTTTCATGATGTACATTACAGCTACACCGGGCATTTTTGGCATGGCTGTCTTTATCCTGAACAGTATGAATTTTCCTTGCTGATAGTATAAAGAGGTAGTTAAGTCTATTGATGGTAACTAGTCACAATGGCTATATATTAGGACCAGCTTCAGAGAAAATGAACCTTTCAGTATTTATTGCTGAAGAATATAAGCAAGAGAAGGCTAATGCGCTAAATGAAGATAACAGTGGCACTTTTCTCTCTACTGGCTCCTGCTGTGCAAGGGTCTTTTCTGGATACTCTACTATGGATAGAGAGGATGTACCAAAACATTTGCAAATTTTATTTATTTATTTATTTGGGTGTTGAGAAACCTAGTTAAGAAGAATTCTGGACAGATAAAAATCTTTTCAGTTTAGGACTTTTTCTCTGAAAAAAATTCATGTTGTTTCTTGCAGGAAATAGTATTTTCTGTACATGAAATGTTGCTTTCTGTGCAGAGAATGCTGTGATTAGGGATTTATTCTGCACAAATTCACACATTGTTGATTTACACAGAAAACAACATTTCATGCATGGGAAACAGCATGCAAAAAACAACAAGAACTCCAAATCATTTTCAGTGCATGTGTGAATTTTTCACAGAATAAGCCTCAAATTGTGAATAGGCTTATTCTGTGGTTTTTAAACACTTTTTCACAGAAGAACATTACTAAAATTACTTGTTGCATCCTTCAAGAAGACACATGCAAAAGAGTTGCATCCTTAGCCTCCACCGACCAGATTGAAAACTTTCATAGGTTGGATGATGATTTACATCTAAGAATGTGAGCTGGCAATGGAAATGTAGACAATAACAAATCATGAGTCCTATGACTGTCATTAAAGGAAGATTAAACTGGGACACAAATAAGAAAAGAGACTGAACAGATACACTTTCAGCACTAGCCTAGCTGTGTAGTTGTTTTTTTTTCTGAGGAGTTCCTACCTGGCTCAGGTAATGCTCAAAAGATCTGTACGTGGGTAGCAATGACAGATGCTCTGTCATCAAAATGCACTCTTTGCTGAATGGAGCGAATGGAAGAGTGAGAAATGGACAGTGAGAAATGGACAGTGAATTAAGTGGAAACCCCATCCATTAAAATCAATGATAATGAAGTCAGTCATGATTTATTTAATTCTCAATGAGTGTCATTCTTATGGAGCATTCTGTCCCTAATTCCTGACAAGTTGTCTTTAGGTATGTAAGCCATCTCTTAAATATTGGCAAAACTCTTCTCTCTCTCTTTCCCTCCTTCTTTCAATTTTAAAGAAAATAGGAGGACCCTCCCTTAGATACCTCAACTTTAACTTGATCTTTAAGCAAAAGGTTTCTAGACTTTTCTGAAAGTCAAAAGTTCTCTCCTCTTCTCTCAAACACATACCCTTTTGGATGGAAAAATGGCTTTGTAAAAGGGAGAAAGGATATTTAGCCCAAACATCTGTTTTCCTCCATAGTCACCAAGTTTATTTATTTTGTGGTTTATGTTTTGACCACTTCAAAAAGCAAAAACAAACAAACAAAAATAATGCAGAGAAGCATGTCTGCCTCTTTGAGAACCACAAGTATCTCTCCCCAGTCTATTGAACTTTTTAAAATGTCAGTAAAAGGTTCACTGCCTCTTTTGCTCAATCCTCTCAAAATCCATAGATACATGGCATTGTGTATTCCTGTTTTGTGTGCTTCGTGTGCATCACCTTTTATAACCAATCTCTGCTTATCTTATTTTGTCTTTGAATTCTTTGAAATGCTGAAACTGGGTTTACTGTGTAGAGTACCATAAGCAATTACAAACAATAGAGAGTTATGCTTAAGCCTTGCTGCCCTGCCCTTGTGTTAAAGCAGAAATTGGGGATCTTTTCATTAGGTGTCCATGAAATAAAATAGGTGTGCATGTTTGTATTCATGTACACATGCACAGATGTGAATTTCATATTGTGATTTTCTTACTTTTCTTGTAGCTTGGGAAAATTATTTACTTGTTTGCATTAGCGAGAATCACCGTGTATATTGCATTTATCTCTTCCATTGTTGCATTTTTTAATCAACACCCACAACATAGTTTGAAGCTGCAATGCCTGGCCTAACATGAGCCACCTCTTGGAACATGTGGCCTTCCCTCTTCATAATTTACTGTCGTTACAACACCATACCTATAAAAACAATGAAATCTTGCAAGCATCTCACAAAAGGAGTAAAACTATCCCTTTGGAGTGATATTATAGTATTTTAACATTTTTGTTATTGAGTAGAGAAGTTACAAACAACCTTTTTCTAACTAGTTATTTTGAAGTTCTGGGTAAGGCAATGCACATTTCAGCTGCAGGCTATATCATTACAGTGGTAGGTCTAAAGGTCTAAGTATAGGAGAAGAATCTCTTGAAGAAATGGAAGATTATATTAGTAGTTGATCCAACAATGTCTCGAGTGAATACATATGGTAGCATGAACCTCTACAGCTTCTTTCTGAGTGTTTGGGAGAAGAAGAAGAAGAAGAAGAAGAAGACGAAGAAGAAGAAGCAGCAGCAGCAGCAGCAGCAGCAGCAGCAGCAGCAGCAGCAGCAGCTACCTATAACACTATAGAATTTAAACTGGGTTTGGGCCTGGTTGTTACTTGCATAGGAATTCACATGGAAATAGAATGGCTCTAAGACTACTGAATGGAGAAATGTTTACAAACAACATTTTGTGTAGTTTCCAGATTTCCACATATCCCCTTCTCCTTCATCTTACTTTGTAAGAACAGAAACTTCCAAACCCAGTTAACTTGGATTATAGACAAAACTCATCCTCACAGTCCCCACTCCCTATCCTCAAAGTCAAATTTTCATTTAAAGAATGATAGAAAATAACCTTGCTAGGTTATGTTAATTGCTAAGAAGCCCCATGTCTGCAAAAGAGGGAATAACATGCTGAAGACATCTTAACATTGCCTTTTAAATTGCTCTTCTTTAACATTTTTTTTAAAAAATAAATCAAAAGCCTTTAAACCACTTAACAAACAAATGCACTCCAAAATATGTACATAAACACAGGGCAAAATTAAAAGCAATTGATCCAAAGGCAATGTTATCTGCTCCTTTAAGTCATATTCTGGCAGTTCAAATAAGCAGTAGAGGAAGCCTGGGTAAGGCAGCTACTGAAGCTGCATGAAAAGGGACATTGAAATATTGATTAAGGGACTTCAAAAGTTATGGAAAAAACCAGCAACAGACATGGCTGTTACAGATGGACTAATGGGGAACTATCATTTTTATTTACTGTAAAAACAAGGACAGAATTTAAATTTTATATATATATATATATATATATATATATATATATAGAGAGAGAGAGAGAGAGAGAGAGAGAATGGTTAACTTCTAAGAATAGTTGGGAAGGGACGAGGGGTTTCAATTTGCTTTTGGAAACTTAATATTAAAAAGAAACATTTGAGGACAAACAAATTTAAAAATGAATATAAACCCTTTCAGAAAACCTTCAGTTTTAGAAAAATATTGTTAGTTTAATGACAATATCTGTTGGATACAAATGCAGTCTTTCCAAGCTTAAATATTAAGGAATTATTTTTTTTAAAGTTTATCTACCCTGCATCCAAGAGGAAGAGGTGGGGAAAATAAGGTTAAATAACAGCAATTAAAAGAGCAGGTGTGACTTCAATTCCACCAACACTGTAGAAATAATACAATTTGACATCACTTTAAATGCATTAGCTCCATCCTATGGAATTCTGGGATTTGTAGTTTTACACAATATTTAGCCTTCTCTGCCAAAGACTGATGATGCCTCACAAAACTCCAAATCCCAGGATCCTGTAGGATAGAGACATTGCAATTAAAGTGGTATCAAACTGCATTATTTCTACATGTACCCTTCCATTGATGTGTTTATCCACTGGTTGAAACAATATCTGTCAGTGCTGTATTGAGAGAAAACAGGTCATTTTCCCTAAAGGCTTTAATACAAATGGCATGTTCTTGGAACTAATGGGAAGAAAATGAAAGACATGGATATAGACACTTTTAGGCCCTCTACAGACTGGCATAAAGAGCTGGCATGGGGGCAGAGTGGGGACATGGGGACTACACGCTGGCTGCCCCGACTCCTCCCCGGCCTGACTATATGGAAGGCGGCATCATGCTGTGTCTTCAGCACAGCATTTACATGTGCTGCATCGAAGAAGTGGTGAAAAACCACAACCATGGCAACAAGGGCACGCTTTCTGTGGCAGTAAAAGAATCTGCTTTTTGTGGTTTCATTTTGCAAAACAGACCTGCCGGGTTGGGAGCATGGCTTGCTGTTGCCGTGTTCCCATCCAAGTGCTTCCAGGGTCAGTGTGGCACTGCCTCTTAACAGTGGTCTGCCAAGCCCCTTATTTAGCAGTCCATTAGGGAAGGGCACAACATCCTTCCACCACTAGCCAAAGTGGCAAGACTATGAAAGTGGCATCATCCACTACTTGCTCTACTTTGTATTGTTCTGTTAGACTGCAAATCCAAAGTTTGAAAACAGTCTAAGGGGGGAAACAGATGAGGAGGAAGGGGCGGCTTGAAGCCGTCCCTTCTGAAGAATTATGATACCTAGAGGCAGTAGTTCACTGGGTTGGGGTGGAATGTGTGGACCGCACCAGGTGACATTCCAGGGGAGGGGTGACACCTGGCTGAGCACAATCCCCTCCTTCCCCAGCAATGGTTTACTCTGAAGTAAACCAGCACATAGTGGGAGAGAGGGTGCTCTGGGCACCTTTGATCCCTCCTGTGTGCCATTTTACTCCAACATGCTTCAGGGAAGGAGCATGCTCTGTGCACCTTCACTTCCTCTCACGCACTGGTTTACTTGTGAGTAAAACGCCAATGGGAAGGGAGGGTAGGAACGTGTTCTATGGCTCCACTCTCTACAAGCCCCAACCCCACACTGGATGATACAAGTAGGAGGAACACCACTGCCTAGAGAGTTTCTCAATGATATTCACCTATAAACCTATGACCTTTCTCCAAGGCTTGAACAGCAAGTCTTGTCTTGCCTCACAGCTGTCTCGCTGTGGATGCGCCATCAGCGTTTGAAGCTCAACATGTCCAAGACAGAGCTTCTTGTCTTTCCTCCTAAGCCCACCCTTCAACACTCCTTTTCTGTCTCTGTGGACAACATTTCTATTCAACCAGTTCAGCAAACCCACAGTCTTGGTTTTATCTTTGATTCTTCTCTGTCATGTATCCCTCAGATCCAGACCACAGCCAAGGCTTGTAGATTCTTTTTATACAAAATTGCCAAAATCCGACCATATCTCTCCACCTCTACTGCCAAGATCCTGGTCCATGCCCTAGTGGTCTCACGACTCGATTACTGTAACATCCTCCTGGCTGGGCTTCCTCTTTCTCACCTCCGTCCTTTAATTTCTGTCCAGCATTCAGCTGCACACATTATCACATCTGCCCACCACTCTGACCACATCTCTCCTGTGTTGGCATCCCTTCACTGGCTTCCTCTCCCTTTCTGCATTCAGTATAAGCTCCTGCTGTCGACGTTTAAAGCCCTCCATGGGCTGGCCCCTCCTTACTTATCAGACCTTCTTTCTCCTCACCTTCCCACTCGGGCCCTCCGTTCTGGTAGTCAAGGTCTACTGTCCCAGCCCAGGATTTCCTCTGCCCCATCTCGGATTTGACCCTTTTCACTCGCTGCCCCTCACTCCTGGAACCTTCTTTCCCCGCGAGCAAGAGCCATCACTTCTTTAACCAGCTTCAAAATGGAATTGAAGACCATCCTGTTCAGGGCAGCGTTCCCAGGCATTGCATAATTGTCACTTGCTATTTGATGTTCTTTTGTTGTCTGTTTTATTGAATCATTTCCTGTATTGCTATGTATTTTATATGTATTATCCTACTAGAGAGGACCCTTCCCCACCACCACACCTTTGTGTCGTGTCTTTTTAGATTGTAAACCTGAAGGCAGGGAACCGTCCAATTAAAAGATATGTATGTACAGCGCTGTGTAAATTTATAGCGCATTATAAATAAAGGTTAATAATAATAATAATAATAATAATAATAATAATAATAATAATAATAAATCAATTGTAAAAAATAATTACTAAAAAAAAGAAAAGAAAACAAGAAGTGGGAAGAAGAAACTCACCTGTTTGAACTACTACCAATTCCAAGTGTTTATAGAAATTAACACTGGGAATCAGGGAGAAACATACATCATGATGGTAAAATCTTTCCTGCACTGTAAAGCATTAATCCCCAGTTAAGAAAAAAAAATTCACCACAGCAATAAATATAAACTGTGAACTTGCTATTTTAAAATTCACTGTGTTATACTTTAAGCAACTTTTGGGAAACCACAATGTTAAAAGGCAGCTAAGAAATACATTTGGGGGAGGGGGGAGACAGCAACTATTCCCAAGCCTGAACACTTTATAGAAGTATAAGGAATTGTGTTAGACCTTTGGGGAAGGAAGGAAGGAAGGAAGGAAGGAAGGAAGGAAGGAAGGAAGGAAGGAAGGAAGGA
>NC_056526.1:153742270-153791385 GCF_019175285.1 Sceloporus undulatus
CTATTGTAGCCCCCAGATACTACAAAATGTATTTTTCATATTGGCTCTGCATAATCGTCAGTGATTTTCATAGGGTATTAAAATACACTTCAACATTGGTTATAGGTCCCCACTTTAATGACAAGATGCTAAAAATGTTAGTGATCTTAACCTCCTGAAGCACACCTGTCCTGTTTCCTTTTGCATGCATGCACAGAAATGTACTCACACAAATACAATGTAGGAAGCAAATATACCAGTACAATTTTCATAATCATAATAGCCAAAAGAAATGTCACTACTTAATTCTTTAGAATATCTGCTAAATTTATATGTAAACAGCCCTGTCCACATATTCATTTGCTCCTGTACCTGCAAGTTGCTCAAGACTATTGACGTAGAAAATGAATGAATAAATGAATGCATACATACATACATACATACTTACATACATACATAAACATGCATAAAAGGTAAAGATAAAGGTATTCCTCATTGGCAAGGTTGTCAAGTCATGTCCAATGATGGGGGCAGTGCTCATCTCCATTACTAAGGTGAAGAGCCAGTGCTGTCAGAGACTAATCTGTGATCATGTGTCCAGTATGACTGCATAGAACACTGTTTACCTTCCCTCCAAAGTGGTACCTATTTATCTACTTGCATTTGCATGCTTTCGAACTGCTAGGTTGGCAGAAGTTGGGACTAGTGATAGGAGCTCACCCATCATGCAGTACTCTGGCCTCAAACTGCCAGCCTGCTGATCTTGCTATCAACAGTCAGTGTCTTAACCATTTGAGCCACCACATCCCACAACACACACACACACACACACACACACACACACACACAATGTGAATGAGCTGTGCAGGATCACAAAAGAAATTTAAGTAAATTCACCTGTCATCATTTTTCACATTCACCTTATGCATATCACCATTCCCAAGGGGGAGACATTTCTGCCAAATATAGTACTAATAGTTTTTGTGGGTTTTTCAGGCTATGTGACCATGTTCTAGAAGAGTTTCTTCCTGACGTTTCACCAGTATCTGTGGCTGGCATCTTCAAAGACTCAGCCACAGATGCTGGCGAAACGTCAGGAAGAAACTCTTCTAGGACATGGCCACATAGCCTGAAAACCCCACAAAAAACTATGGATGCCAGCCATGAAAGCCTTCAACTTCACATAGTACTAATAAGCACTTGAAATAAGGTCTGCAGAATCTAAGTTTTTTTTTAAAAAAAAAATACAAGTCTTTTAGATTCTAAGAAGAAATCTAAATCAGAATTCTAAAATTCTGATTTAAGATGATCGCCATATCTTCAAAAGAAGGGTTTATTGTACAGAGCAACAAATATGCCAAAAGCTGCTGTTGCAATAGATAATATCCTTCTTGACCTTTTTTATCAGTTTGGCTCACTCTGAAAATTTAAATCCTACTGTAAATGCAGTTCATTTATTACTTTGTAGAGACTTGACTAGCATATTTGACTTTGAGTCCCAATGCTGGGCTTCTCAAATTGCTCAGTATTTGGGGAAAGGGATATAGGGCTGTTAGCTTTTGACTATTTTATCCTTACATGTGAAGATAAATAATCCCCATAGTTCTTTCCATGCTGCAGGAGAAAGTAAATATTTATGCTCAGCTTTCACCTGGTATTCATGCAATTCAAAGTGTTTCAGGAAAGTATATGATTCTGCCATACAGATAGTGTGAGCATGCATGCATGCATGTGTATTTATCAAAACTGAACAACAACGTGAGCAAAAAACATGTTCTTTATGCAAACAGTATTTCCAGAAATACACATAGGTTTATTTGCACTCCATGCACATGTGTGCATGTGTGTGCGCACACACACACACACGGAGCACATTTTTGTTCAGAAAATGAAAGTTTCCAGAAACACACATGGAAATTGTTGTTGTTATTACAAAAAAACAAACATCAATTTTGCACAAAAATGATATATTTTTTTAAAAAAGGGGGGGGGGGCGAATTCAGGGGTTTGTTTTGGTTGATTATTTTGTATTGTATTAACTTCTGTTGTTACCCGCCTCAATCCCAAAAGGGAAGAGGCAGGATATAAATTATTATTATTATTATTATTATTATTATTATTATTATTATTATTATTTCCCAAAACAAATTGGGAAGACTGGATAGAAACTATTTTATATCATTGTTATTGACTTTGCATTATTCTTCCTTGACACATTTTCCAATGTGTCAGAAAAAAAAATTCAGCAGAGAAAGAAAAATTTTAAAATATTATTTTCTTCCCAAGCAGGGGAACAAGTTGAACTTGGTCCCTGTGGCCATGTATAAACTGAGGGTCAAAACAGACCACTATAATATACCGGCTTGGGGGCTGCATGGGGGTGTGACATTTAGATGATGTATGCCCCGATGATGCCCCCAAACCAGCATCATGCTGCCTGTCCAACCAGATAGTGGGCAATGTTGCAGTGCTCCAGCAGCATGGCATTCCCACCTCAAAAAGGAGTGTCATTTTGCTGCTTCTTTTTGGGCCAGAAAAATGCTGGATAAGGGCCATGGCATGTGGTTGCTGCAGCCCTGAGCCAGTGATCAAAGGGACAGTGTCAAGCCTCCCCTTTAGACATGTCTGTACCAGCTCTGAGTTTTCTAATTGGTTTAAACAACAGAAATGTAATCTGTTGCACAGAATCTGTGTTTTTTCCAGTGAGCAGACAAATCTGAAACTCTGCCACTTACGTCTACTGAGCATGAAGCTGAAATTTGTTACAACATACGAAACCCCCCATATCCATAGTGATTAAGTGTGGACCTTACCACTTCAACAAGTACTTTTCAAAAGTATTTTAGTGCATGAGCAAACATAGAATAAGAAACAAAAGCACAACAAAAAAGGCATTTATTTATTTATTGTCAACTGAATATTTAATTGATAGTTATGCATAACATGTGTGTGGTCCTTTCTATCTCCTTTATATACTGTGGAAGCAGACACATGAGTGTTTGTGTGAAGCAGAAAATATGACCCCTAAAACTGCTCATAAGACAATATGCTACAGCAAGGATGCTCACTTCAGCTTAGGTTTAAGAACTCCTGTTGAACTTCACAATTTATTGTTGCTGTTGCTGTTGTTGTTTTTGTTACTATTACATCCTGCCTTTCTCCCAATACAAGGACTCAAGGTGGTGAACACCAAGTATAAAAAATACAATTTAAAAACAGTACAACATATTAAAATATATAAATATGAAAATTAAAAAAACAATTAAACAATTTTAAGAATGAAAACAGTTATAAATTAAAATATAACCTGTTAAAATACAAACCATTAAAATTTGTATAGCCCAGCATTAAAATCCCAATCCTTCTCAGTTTAAAAGACCTGACTGCGCAGGAACATCTTTACCTGACGTCAGAAGGATAGTAAAGCACAATCCTGATCTCTTGAGAGCAGCCACAGAGAAGGCCCTCCTCTCTTGTTCCCACAAAATGTGCCTGTGAGGGTGGCGGGACAGAGAAAAGCCTCTCCAGATGATCTCAATTCTCGGGGGAGGCTCATACTGGGAGATACGGTCCTTCAAATAGCCTGGGCCCAAGTTGTTTATTGGCTAGAGGAGAAAAATAATATAGAGTAAAGCATTTTAACAACAGTTCTTTTTTTCTGTTCTTAAAAAATGTGTTCCAGACAAGGACTGCAGAACTGTTTTTAAGATATGGGACTCAACATTGGCAGGCAGGTTACAATTAATCTTGACCACCTGAATATATATTTTACATGATAATGAAGGCACAATATGTTGCATTTAAGTCATTAACATTACCTAAAGGAAAATGGTAACAGTCTGCGTACCATGAAAGAAATAGCAAAATAATGATCATTTCATTTATTTCCCCCCTATTCTTATAAAGTATGCTACAAACAGGAACCCCAAAACTGTTTTTACAGTGTGGGTCTCAAAGCTTACAGGCAGGTTGGGATTACTATTGATGACCTGAAGGTATGTTTTTACAAAACAATGAAAACACAAAACGCTGCATTTAAATCGTCAACATCATCATTCAATGTAAGGTGGTTACAATCTGACTGCTATGAATTTAATAACAAAATAATGATCATTTAGTGCATTTCTAATTCATAATTCCTGATGGATTTAAACTACATAGGAGTCTTGGTGGTTCAATTTTGCACGATGATTTCTAGAGGTAGGGTGACATAAGACCCTTGTGTTTCTCATTCCAGGGTCCCTAACCACCAATCTATATTTTTCCAGGTACTGCAAGCTTTGTGCATTAAAGTTAGAAAGAAGATACTAATACATGAAAATACAGTGTGCCCAAGCCAACCATGGACTTGCCATCCATGGATTTGAAGTTCTGTGGATGGCAAGCCCTGGCTTTTTAAATGGGTGTGCATGCATGTGCACCATTGAAAACAATGGATTTGAGCATCCACGCTTTCTGCGATCCACGAGGGGTGGAGGTGGTGGTGGTGGGGAGAATGGATCTCCCATGGATAGCAAGGGACTATTGTATTATCTATGCACTAAAGTGATTGGCCAGTTTGGTTCTACACAGATTGTGATGATTTGTGTGACCCTTTCAAAAATCTGAAAAAATTGTTCACAGCAGTACTAGCTCATTATATTTCTAAAATAATTAAATTACAGATTCATATTACAAAACAATCATATATACTAAATACCAGCATGATGATGCCAACAATGATGACAATGATGCTGATTAACTTTATTTATATTCTGCCTCCCCTCCCCAAGACTGGGATTTAAAATCCCAAGATTGGGACGTAAATACATATCAAAAATATTACAGTTAAAATGTATGTTGTTGTTGCTATGTGCCTTCAAGTGGTTTCCAACTTATGATGACTCTAAGGTAAACATAACATGGAGTTTTCCTGGAAAGATTTGTTCAAAGGAGGTTTGTAGTTGGCTTCCGTTGAAGCTGAGAACATACAAAAAGTCTACATTAAAATAAAAAAATTAAACAATATTAAAAATATATACTTTAAAAATATTTTAAAAGTCACACAATATAATTTAAAACAATATAGCATCACACCCCTTTGTTAAAAACAAAAAACAAATCTTCACCTGCCATGACATTAAAGACATTAAGGAGGGGGCCATGTAGGTATGTAATAGCATGGGAAACAGAACTGAGCTACAGACCAATGGTGAAGGGTTAAACATCAGTTACCCGGCTCCATCGTCTAGATTCTCACCTCCAGGAACAAAGGGAGCCACTGTAGAACTCCTTACTGATGCAATGGTGGTAGAAAAGAAAAGTATCTTGGCTGTTCTCACTGCAGCTGAATAGGCCTTCAAGTACATTCTAGCCCATGTTTGGTCTAATTCACTTCAGCCTGTTACAGATTGCCAAAATAAAGCTGCTTCAGGTCTCTTTGGAGATATGCTATTTAAATGATGCATGGGTCCTAAGAGTCCAGAGGTCATGCCAAAGTCACACTCCATTCCTAAGCACTGGAGTGGAGCTTTGGTGCAGCTTCCAGATTCTTAGGACCCATGCATCATTTAAACAGCATATCTCCAAAAAGACCCGAAGCAGCTTTATTTTGGCAGTCTGTAGCAGGCCTTCAAGTCTTCCATCAATATCATTCTAATCCAATTGCTGTTTTTGATACTCCAAAGTTAAAGCCATCAGACATTCTGGAATCCCATTGTTGTTTCATTGGAAGATAGTCAAGTCTTTGTTGCACTGCAAGATAGTGCAGCCCTTCAGGCTAGGATATAAGATATAAATATCAGTCCCAGACCTACCCTCCTTACACTCAGTTGGCCCCTAGTCTGTGCTCTATGCACACACAGAGATTCTTCCATTCACAGTGTCACCCTCAGATCCCATCTGACTTGCACTCCACTTTCCATGATTACCTCTTCAGAATAGGTAATAATAATAATAATAATTGATTGATTGATATTCTGCCTCTTCCCTTTTGGGGATCGAGGCAGGTGACAACAGAAGTTAATACAATACAAAATGATCAAACAACACAAACCCCTGACTTCCCCCAATCCTCACTCTCCCTCCCTGAATAAAATTACCACAATAAAACCTAGTTTGGGCCAAAGCCAGCGCAAAGCACCTGTCTGTCCAGGCCCTTAATTGAAAACTTCATTGAATTTAAATAGTTAGTTCCTTTCACTAACAAGGCTGCCCTTTCATATTAGCAAGATAGCTTTGTATTAATGTGTAAGATGACTGTGCCTTTCCACTGCAAGTGAAACTATTGCTATCTTTTTGAACCACCTATGAAAAGTGAGTTTGACATAATAATATAAAATTTTTAAGAAAAGAAAAACAATACTATCAAAGGTAGCAATTCCCCCTTGATTTACCAGTATGTAGCTACTTACATATTCAAGGAGTATTTTTCACAAAGATTACAGACATCAAAAACTGTTTCATTTTGTTAGCATTTTCAGAATCTCACAGCATTCTTGTGTTATCCAAGTTCCTTATCAGATCATGATACTTCCCTGCATGAAAATGTGTTCTGTTTGGTATGTGCTTATCTTTTTTCTTCTTGTATACATTTTTGTATATATTTATATCCACATTTTCCACATTGCCCTTTTATATTAGCAAGATGGCTTTGTATTAATTCTTTCTGTGTAAGATGACTGTGCCTTTGCACTGCAAATTTGCTTATATTTTTTTTGATCAGATGAAGTTATTTGTATACATGTTTCTAATAATGAGAATTAACTTGCATACTTTTTGCTAAAAAATTAATAATTATTATTTGTTTTCTTTCCAATTATGGGAAACTGAGGCCTTGTCTGTAGCCCAGAATACTCTGGAGATAATCACCCAGCACATGTGTTGTAGCTGGGGGTTGCTCACTTCTGAGGTCAAAACAAGATGCCCAGCAATGGCCACATAGTTCTGAACTCAGAATGAGTGACCTGTGGGGACAGCAGATATGCCAGGTGGCTCAGCAGGACACCCATGTAGCCAGCCACCATGGTGCTGGAGCAGAGGGCTCTGGATATCAATTAAGGGCTTTGCTTTGTTTTTTAATGTGGTTTAAGGTTGTCATCCACAAGATCTGTGGCAAAATGTGTTGGATGTCATCTGGAATGCTTGAACCAGAACTACAGTTTGGGAAGTGTGTCATCCAAACAGTGTGGGAGGGGGGGGGGGGCTTTTGGCTCATGCAGACAAGGTCTGAAATACAAGCATATATTTCAGTTAACGGACTACAAATGAAATTTGCAAAATATCTTTAAGGTAAATTTCTTTTCCATCCCTAAAGCAGAAAACATTCCCCCCCCTTCATCTTACTTTGTGGATCAACAAATAGATCTATCATTGGATAAATATATTGAAGGTATAATCCTCCTGTGTTCCAGTTTAAAGTGGAAACTTCTAAAACTAATTCTTCAGTTGAACCAGGTGCAGTTTGTCATTGTTGCCAATTCCTTTCATTCTTGTACAACTTCCTCATTCATATTATTACTGATGAGTCCATATGTATTAATAAAACAGTGAAAGTGCCTCAGAAGTAATTCTGATGTGAGTGTTATAAAGACACAACTACAACTCTTTTACCTTGAGATTGCAATAATAATATATATGGATGCCTCTACACTGATAAAACACCACTTACATTTGCATGTGCTCATACAAGATTGTCTCTAACTAAGGAGTGAAGGTGAAAAATCAATGGTGGCTTTCAAAAAAGTTTTTACTTTAAGTTAAATAAATCTACAACAAGGAAACAAGTTACTGACAGGAACCTCCAAGCATTCTGGGCCTCAGAGTCATCCTAAGAGCATTCTTTATAAAAGGAAACATCTCAGATCAATGGTAAACATGGGTTAATGCACCAGTATTTCTTAGAATATAGAATCATAGAATAATAGAGTTGGAAGAGACCACAGGGGCCATCCAGTCCAACCCCCTGCCATGTAGGAAATCTCAATCAAAGCATGCACCAAATGATAACATGTAAGAAGTGTTAGGCAGGCCACAGCAGGATTGGATAGACCTTGATATAGCCCTCTTATCAGATCACAAAGATATGCCCTTCCGTGAAATTTTAACTAGATGGTCATGAAGCCACATCATTTAGGTAAATCCTTCATCATGAGATGCCTCTATGGTGTTTACCAAGGAGTCCACCTGCTTAACATGAATTGGCAACATGAATTAGCAAGCAAATTAGTCAAAATCAATATGATAAATCCAATTATACAATGACCCAAACAGACCAATTAATATAAAGTGATAGGCCAGGTAGAAAAATTGAGTAAGATATAATTGATATAAATACAATTAAATTATGATTAAAATAGCCAAATTTAACAAACAATCTAACCCCATGCAGCTACATAGCAGGAAGGAGATAGCTGGATAATTGTTAGTAACAAAAAGATTCCTCAAAATTTCCTACTTAGGCTGAAATTAGTCGACTGGCAAATCCCATGCTGAAACCTAAAGAGGGTGGGAGGGTGGTGCAGCAAAAGGAATATTCTGATATGCAGGAAGATGTGACCTGTATTACAATTTATCATCCCTTTGGTTGGCTTCATCCAAAGTGGAAAAAGGTAGTGACCTGTTTTTAGTATCCTACCACAGGTACACAAGAGGAAAGGATGGCAAAAGTGCTCTCCCAACCTGTCAGAGTGAAGCCATGGCAACTTTAATGGTATCATGTGTACATAGGGGAAAATACTATGACAGTCCAGGATGAGGGACTGGACGTATACTGCAATTGTCCACACCATTTTAAACTTACCATGATCCCAAAGATGCCAGAAAAGGTAACATTGCTTGAGTTCCCTATTAGTGAGAAGTGCATACTTTAATATAGTGCATCTGCGCCACACGCAGACACATTTTACCTGGCTTCCATCTTATGTGGAAGCTGCCCAGGGATAACAACAATGGAGTGAACACCCATGGCACACATGCCGCCACATGCACACGGCCCATTATTTTCTATGGGGCTCAAGCATAGGCAGATTTTCCCTTATGCGGGGGATCTGAAACAGATCCCCCACATAAGGAGAGGGCTCACTGTACTTACAGCAGATATTAGGAAGAATGAAGGAAGAGGTGAATTGGGAGGCGTTACTGATAGAAATGGATTTGAATGAAACAAAAGGCAAGTTGGGGAAAGAAAAGAGATGCTGGAGAACTTGGGAGGACATGAAGAGTGGAATAGCAGAACAGAAGATGAACAAGGAAAGGTGGACACAGCAGGAGGAGTGGAAGAAAAATTAAATGGTTAGAGGGGAGTGTCAGAGATGGTGGATATGGAGAAGAGAGAGCAGGATGATGGAAAATTGGAAATGAAGGAATTTGGCAAAGACAGGACAGAGTAAGAAAAAAGGCTGGGGAGAGGAACAGGTGAGAATACATGGAGAGAGTAGGCCAGAAAGGGGTGAGGGCATAGGCAGAGGGCAAGACAGCAAGAAAGCTTTTGGTGGTAGTCTTCTTTTAATTATCCTGAGAGTCAGATTTGAATATGCCCACTTTTGACTGGAAATGTGGATTCCCCCCCCCCGGCAGAGCCGTTGGTGAGGGAGGTGGCTTCCTGTGACTATGAGATCACAAGTCAAATATAAACAGCATTCCTGAGATATTGTGAGCAAAGTCAGGGATGGAGCCAAAGTGTTTGGTTGAGTTTCAGCCCCTGGCTCTGCCTCATTTGATCCTGTGTTCGAAGGAGCTGGATGACTAATGGTTAAGCTGCCCTTGCTGGGCTTTTTTTCTTATTCATCCTTTACTTTATCAGGGGGTGTGGGCCTTTGCTATAGTGGGCCTACTTTACTTGCCTATTTGGGACTCCCATCTTTTAATTATTTATCAACTAAATGGGCAATGAGGAGCTTTCATTCACTTGCATGGCCAAGATTGATTTCCTCCTTTCTTGCTCACTCAGTGGGCCTTTGAGGCAGCTGTGTTTTACCTGTTAAGGCTTTCAGGCTTTGTTGGTGCCTACATGGCAGTACAGGGCCTCTTGTGCTGCATGGCCACATCTCCATCCAGCAGATTGCACCTCTTGTTTTGCCGCATCAACTTTGGGCTTTACCGAGGCTGAACACTTTGCTTGCCCTTGTCTCCCACATGGCTCTGCTGCCACCTAATTGAGTCCTGCACAGATGAATATCTATATGATAGTTTTCTGTATGGTTTCCAGATTCCTTTTCAGGGTATCAGATGCCCCTTTTGGGCTAACAGATTGAAGTCAGTGCAGGGGATGGAGCAGGTGGTTAGGGACAAGCTTGCCAAGAAGTTATGGGAAGGTAGAATCATGGGCTCTTCTGATGCCCCACCACTACCAAATGTTAGAGTTTCCCCCTTTGAGGTCGTCCCAAAGAAGGCAGAAGGTGAGTTTTGCATCTTTTGCCATTTATCCTATCCTAAGGGTCAGTTGGTGAATGATGCTATTCATCCTGAACTTTATTCTGTCCGTTATACATCAGTTTATAGTACAGTTACAAAAATCTGTAAACATGGTCCTGAGCTGTCCAAGTGTGATATAAAGTCAGCCTTTGATTCATCCCATGCCAGTTCATCCCATGGACTTTGAATTGTTGGTTTTTCATTTAGAAGGTAAGTTTTACATGGGCAGGGCCCTTCCTATGGGCTGTACACCCTCTTTTACAGAATTTGTGACCTTTAGTACTTTCCTGGAATGGGCTATAAGAGACAGGACAGGTGTTCATTACTTTGATGATTTTTTTGTTTATTGATAGCTCAGGCTCTGGTTGATGTGGATTTTTTCTTTGTGAATTTGAGAAGTTGGTTGATCAGCTTGGAGTTTCCCTAGCTCATGCAAAGACTGAGGGGCCATCTACCTATTTGACATATTTGGGCATTACCATAAGATACTATTTCAAAGCCTCAGAGGAAGACCAAGGTAAACCACTCTGAACAAATCTTGTCAAGAAAACCCACTGATAGATTTGACATAGAGTCATCATAAGTCAGAAATTAACAAAGGTCTGTTAAGGGCCTACTTGAGGGGGGGGGGGTTGTTTGCAGAAACATGTTTTAATGAAAATCATTGTAATTTTCCCCCCTCG
The DNA here is from genome assembly GCF_019175285.1 of Sceloporus undulatus. Lineage (NCBI taxonomy): Eukaryota > Metazoa > Chordata > Lepidosauria > Squamata > Phrynosomatidae > Sceloporus > Sceloporus undulatus. The sequence goes on from NC_056526.1 coordinate 153,753,325, forward strand.
CTTTCAGGCTCCAGACCTAATTTCAAAATAAAAAGGCATCTCCACAATGAAACTTGCTGCAGGGGACAGATTTTTTTAAAACTGCTGTCAACCTTTTATGAAGTTAAGTAGAATGAATGCTTCAGCATCGACTTTGCACAATAGAGATGGTGCAGCCGTCAAAATACCATCAAAACACTTCAGGATAATATTATTTGAAATGGAACTGCTATACTTAGACTGGAGAACAGTCATTTACATGTGCATGGTATTACATATGAGAACTGTGCATATACAAATTGTAGTACTTTCCAATACATTAAAAAAAAAAGGAAGCCCAGTTCATTAGAAGTCACTGTTGATATGACTATTCCATCCAAGTTTCCCAGTGGAGTATTTATTCAGCATAAGAGATTCATGAGCCTCGTAGCCCTGTGTCCCTCTGTTGTCATTTCCATTTTTTCTGTATGAGCAGAGGATGGCAATCTGAAGAAGAAAAATTTTAAAACTGTGGAGGCTCTCCATGTGATTTAGAACTATGGGAGGAAATAACCATCCAAATCTTTTGAAGAGCCTCCACAGAAAGAAGAGCCACTCTTCTCCAGATCATCATGTACAGAAGGTGACAGAATTGGCAACAGAGAAGGTGGAGTTTAAGATACTGAACTTTATCACACAGCGTTATGTTAACGTTCCGGGAACCTAATGAGAATGGAACACAGCAAACCTTACCGCACAGCATGGTTCCCGTCGAGTTCCCATGCTCAAAGTGTTCCAACAGTGTTCCAGGGTGAGAACGGTAAGAAACAGTTCTCAGCCAGCTGAAACATTTCCATACCGGTCCAGGAGAAGTTAGTGCAGTAATCTTATCCTTTCTTCTATCCATTCCATCAGTCCTCGTGTCCTGATTGGCTGAGACAATTTCCTCCTCTGCAGTCCTAGAGCATCAAATGTTCTTCTGACGCCATTTTTTTTAAAGAAAATATCAGCATGTTAACATGTCGGATTTTTTCCCCTCAAAGCCAAAATGTTTTCATCTATATACACACATACATATGCATCTGTGAACATAACACATATGTATCTATATCTATATCTTTTATATTAATATATATGTATGTATCAATACCGATTATATCTATATACATATATATCTATAGATATATAGATATATATGTGTGATTATTATTATTATTACTATTATGCTTTTATATAGCACTGTAGATTTGAGTACACACATGCACACATATATACACATGTGTGTGGTATGTATATGTGTGTGTGTGTATATATATATATATATATATAATTGGTATTGATAGATACATATATATTAATATAAAAGATATAAACATATGTGTTTTGTATGTACAGCGCTGTGTAAATTTACAGCACTTTATAAATAAAGCTTAATAATAGTAATAATAATATGTTCACAGATGCATATGTATGTATATGTGTGTGTGTATGTATGCATATAGATATATCTGTGTGTGTGTGTGTATAATTGTTATGGAGATACACATATATGTATTCACATATGCATATGTGTGTGTGTGTGTATAATATTGTTATGGAGATAGATGTACAGATACACACACACACATATATATATATACACATACATATGCATCTGTGAATGCATGTCTGTGTGTGTGTGTGTGTGTGTGTGTGTGTGTGTGTAGGTATATCAGTGTGTTGAAACAGCAAATAAGGCAAGTGTCTTTAGTTCACTGAAAAAACAAATGAAGCAGGCAAAAATTCATGAAAATTTAAACAGTAATTTTTAATATGAAACAGTAAAAATATTATAAATATTCATAAAAAATAACATTATTGGATGCCATCTTAAAACCCCACAAGTGGGTCACTGGAAATTGTCTGAGGTAAAAAGATGACAGAATGATGATATCATGGCATCATGCCCCAGCTAAAGAAATATGCATGTGCCACACAAGTACAATATGAGAACGCAATCGGCAAAAGTACTCATTCAAATGGGGTACTGTGTGTGATAAAATGTGTTTCTGTTATGTTATCATCCCATTATTACTTCTCAAACGTTCTGCCATGGAACGTTTTCAGAACTCAATGGGAACATTACAGGTTCTGATGTGATAAAGTTCACTGTTCTTCCTTGCAAGATTCCAATTCAACCTTTGAATGTGAAGTGTTTGTGTCAATGAGGGGCAGGGAAGAGACTGTGCAGAAAAAAAGAACACATGTTCGTTCTTCATAAATCATGTTTTAGTGTGTATTGCATTTCATCATTTCCTCTAGGTAAAAAAGAAAAGGGCTTGGGAAAGGAAAGAGTATCAAGTCACAGTACTTAAAAGAATTAAGGCAAGTACTGTATGGCAAATGCTTTCAGCATAAAACAGAACAAAGATAGAACTGAAATGTGTGGGATATGATGCTGCTAAATGCTAGCATTTTTAAAAAAAAATACCCATCCATTCACAGAGGCAGTGAAGACACTTTTGGGGGGTATGTCCTTAAAGATATGGGAGTGTCAACACATCTGATAGTCCTGATGAGATATCTGTACTCAGCACAAGAGGCTACTGCCAAAACAGAACATAGAAAAACAAAATGGTTCCCAATTGGCAAAGGGGTCAGACAAAGCTGCATCTTATCATCCTACCTGTTCAACTTGTATTCAGAACATATTATAAGAAAAGAAGGCTTGGACATAAAAGAAGAAGGAGTAACAACAGGAGGAAGGAATATCAACAGTCTGGGATATGCTGATGACACCATAACACTAGCAGAAGGCCTCCCAGACCTTGTGCAACTACTAAGGAAGATCAAAGAAGAAACTGCAAAGGCAAGCTTACTGTTGAATATAAAGAAAACAGAAATAATGGCCATGGAGAACTAACATAAATTCAAACTAGATAATGAGGAAATAGAAATAGTAAAAGAGTTCTCATATCTGGGATCAAAACTTGATAGGAATGGGGGCTACAGCCAGGAAATCAGAGGAAGATTAGGAATGGGAAGAATAGTTATGAAAAAACTAGAAAAAGATTCTGAAATAAAAGGATATAAAACTCAACACAAAAGTTAGTATCATGCAAGCCATTGTATTCCCTATTACCATGTGTGGATGTGAGAGGGACAGATCAGGAAGGAATAAAAAGACATTGGATGCAGTTCACAGAAGAGCTATATAAAAGGGACAACAACATGAAGGACATATTGATTGAAGAATCATATGAAGATGAATCTCAAATTCTAAAAACAGAGGTGAAAACTGCAATTAGAGAAATGGGAAAAAATAAATCACCAGCAACAGATCATATTCCAATCAAATTGCTTCAATCCACATTAACAGAATCAATACTAGTGCTAACCAACATAAGCCAATAGATATGGAAAACAAAGTGATCAACAACAGATTGGAAAGGATCAATATACATACCCATCCACAAAAAAACGAGATACAAAAGTCTGCAGCAACTATAGGACCATAGCTCTAATCTCTTCTGCAAGCAAAATCATGCTCAAATCTCCGCAACATAAACTCCAACCATACATGGAGAGAGAACTCCCAGAAGTGCAAGCAGGATTCAGGAAAAGAAGAGGCATTAGTGGATAATGGACCACACCAAGAAATTCCAAAAGAAAATTAGTATGTGGTTTATAGACTATAGAAGGCCTTTGACTGCATAGATCACAAAAGACTGGAACATCCTTAAAGACATGGGAATGCCAATACATCTGATAGTCCTAATGAGGAATCTTTACTCAGGACAGGAGGCCACTGTCAGGACAGAACACAGAAAAACAGAATGGTTCCCAATTGGCAAAGGGACAGACAAAACTGTTCAACTTGTATGCAGAACATGTTATATGAAAAGCGGGCTTGGACACAGAAGAAGGAGGAATGAAAATAGGAGGAAGGAATACCAACAATCTAAGATATACAGACAACACCATATTATTAGCTGAAAACATCACAGACTTGGAACAACTACTAAGGAAGATCAAGGAGGAAAGTGCAAAGGCAGGCTTATTGTTGAACATAAAGAAAACAAAAATAATGACCACAGAAAATTTTCACAGATTCAACCTAGACAATGAAGAAACAGAAATAGTAAAATAATTTTCATACCTGGGATCAAATATTGATCAGAGTGGGGACTGCAGTCAAGAAATCATAAGAAGACTAAGAATGAGGAGAACAGCTATGAAAGAACTAGATAAGATCCTAATATGCAAAGACATACAACTGAGCACGAAAGTTAGAATCATACAAGCCACTGTATTCCCTATTACCATGTATGGATGTGAGAGCTGGACAGTTAAGAAAGCGAATAGGAAGAGAATTAATTCATTTGAGATGTGGTGCTGGAGAAGAGTGCTGACAGCCAAGAAATCAAACAAATGGGTCCTAGGGCAGATCAAAACAGAAATATCCCTGGAAGCCAAGATGAATAGATTGAGGCTGTTGTACTTTGGTGACATCATGAGGAAGCACTATTCACTGGAAAAAAATCAACAATGCTAGGAAAGGTAGAGGGAAGTAGAGAGAGAGGAAGACCACATGCTAGATGGATGAACTCTATTAAGGATGTCATGGGTATGAACTTACAGGGCCTGAACATAGCAGGGAGTCTTGGAGATGTCTCATCTACAGGGTCTCCATGGGTTGAGATTGACTTGAGGGTGGATAACAACAGCAACAAAAATACAACAACAACTACTAATGTGCAATAAAAATTGTAGTAGTTTAGCTATCTTTTCAACATATGTTGATCACACTGTCTGAAAAACAAGAATACTTCTCTACCAAAATCCAGTTGACTGACTGTTGAGCAAAGCTGAAGTGTTGCTTCAGGTTTTTTTTAATGCTTTTGTACAAAAATTAAAAAATACACACTTTGACATAGGGAGAGAATGGAACTCTAAACACAATAGGCTTTCTACCCATATTTATCTCATCTATGTTTACAGAGATTGGGAAGAAGAAGAAAAATTAACATGAAAACAGGAGATTGAATGTGTCAAGTCTGTTGGCCATTCCACCATTTTCATAATCCTATTTTTTAAAGATTTAGCAAAGAGGTTTTATTGATGTTGATTACATTTTCATGAATCTTTCAATAACTGCCTCTTGGAGAAGATAGTATGCACATTTTAATGAAATGCAATACACTGCCCTGTATATTATATTACAGCAGTAAGTTAACTCAATAGTTCCTTTATCATTTTAATATGTGGAACAAAGAGAGGGAAGACATTGTCTTGCATACCATGTAAGGGAAAAAATAATTATATTGGGGAAAACATTTATTCTTTTTTCCCCTTTTGATGTGGGGACACAATTGTGCAATGAACTCTTACTGTGGGTAAACAGGATTGTTTGTTACTAGTTTGGAAGGTCACACTATGTAGCTAAAAATAGGAAGCAAGAAGTAGAATGAAAGGAACAATATTATACAAATCACTGTGCACTAACAAATCCATATGGATGATACATGTAATTCAGATCTACCACTTGTTTTAAAACTTGAAAAATCTAAAGTCACTTTCTGTCATCTTCCAATCAAATTGATAGTTGCTGTGGCAGGGAAACACTGCAACAATGACCACAAACACAAATTGGCAGAGAAAAGGCCACAACTTTATTGATTACAGCAACTAAGAAGAGTTGGCCCAAGAAGCCTAAGGTCTGGATCTGTCATCCACCAACCCATGTTGGTCAATGAACCAAAATGCTTGGTCATGGCCAAGCTTAGGGATGACAGAGGGGTAACCAACTGATCATACACTCGCAACACAGGAAGCCAGTTGAACGCATGTATGCATCTCTACCCCTTGTCACCAGGAGATGCTGATCTGGTGTTGCCCCTGCATAGGCGACACCACTACATTCTTAGCACCCTCGGGTAGACTCCCAATCCAGTGCTCCACAGCACTGGAAACCATGCCTCCAGATCCGAGATCTATGCTACCGCCACAAAAAGGAGGGCCCCCACCCCCAGGGCCTGCTTTCTACCAAACCTTAGGAATTTAAAATAACCCATTATTCATTATCTTCCTACCACCCACAATGGAGTCCCACACAAGAGTTCTTTTGTGGGCATATATAGCCTGCAAATGCCCCAGATTTCCACCTGGCCATCTTCTTTATTGAGTTGACTGCCAAGCCACATTCCACTGCCATGGTGGCAGCCCCGATGTGGAATGAGTGGCCACTGAAGGGCCAAACAAAGCACTGAAATGACCTGGAACTGTGTCAGTTGTGTGCCATTCATGTGGGTGCACAGTGGACCTTCTGCTTGAATACTATGCTGTGAATTTGTGCAGGGTTGAGACAGGGCACAGGCTGTGACCACATACCCTTGGTAGAACAATGGCAGCACCCTTGCCCAGTTGGTCACACTTTGAGAGAACTAGACTGAAAACATTGCCACAAAGGAAACCCCACCCGGATGCCCCGAGCCATCTGCCTTGGAAGAGGGAACAAGCTCTCCCACCCTCAGAGCCCCAAAGAATGCTATAACGAATGACGTTCTGAATAGGTGGGTCTCTACTCTAGAGGCACAGACTCAGTCTAGCTGCTCAGAGAGCTTGCAAAGGAGGCAAAAGCAAATAAGTCTCCTGCTGTCAATTCTATTTTCCCCCATCCTCCTCCATCCTTCTAACATCCTCCTTATAAGAAAAGCAGAGCACAAGTCCTGACCCTCCCCCCATCTTGGAGAAGAAGGAAATGCTCGCCAGGTGAACTGACATGGTAGGAGGAGAGATCCCAGTCACCTTCAGCCAAACCAAAAATTTAGAGTAGTGTGCAACTGGATTGGCCAGAGGGGCCGAAGTCCAGCCGCACCAAAGAACGCCTGCAGCTTAGCAACAGCTCTCCCATATGCTCTGAGCGTGGCTAGGGCCAGCTATGCCAGGATGCCCTGCATCACAGCAGATTTCCAATCTCCCACAGTTCTTCCAAGATGGGTGTGAGTGAGGAGTCTGCTCTGGGTGCCAAAAGCTGGAGCCTGGCCTCCTGGACACAAGAGAGTGTCTGCAATGTTATTCTCAAGGCCAAGTACGTATTGGGCCCTTAAATGTGCTGTTCTTTTGGAGGCAGAGCAGAACAAAATGTTGCAGCAGGAGCATGACCTGCTTGCACTTGCAGGTTTGGCAGTTGAAGATCCTAACCACTGCTTAGTTGTCACACCAAAACCAGACCAACCTGTTGGCTAAGACATTGCCTCAAATGTGGATTGCTACCATGATGGGAAAGAATTCAAAGAATATGAGGTCATGGAAGATTCCCCCCACTGCACCCAATGTGCCAGTCAGCATTGTGCACACCAATATCACTTGAAGTAAACACCAAAGCCCAGGCATCAGAATGCACCTGAAATCTCTGCCCCAAATCCCATGGCCACTACCACAGGGAAATCCCATTGTAATCTGTTAGGAATCTATCCCAGAGGTGGAGGTCTTATTTGATTCCTTTGAATAGGTGGATCTGGTGGTGGGATACACTAACCTTCACTGCGACCCTGGCAAGCCAGGCACAGAAAGTCCTGCCCAGGGAAACAACCCTGCAAGCAAAGTTAAGGTGCCCAGGGATGACTTGGATATCTTTTAGGGTTGACTTGTTTGATGAGAGGGTGGCCTTGATCATGGAGTGCAGGATGAGGAGCTTGTCCTCTGGAAGGCAAGACATGCTCACCATCAAATCCAACTGGATGTCAAGCAATGTAAGGGATGTAGAGGGGCCCTCCACCCTTCCTGCTGCTAAGTGAACACCCAGCTCAACTGGGTGTTTCTTCCAACTCAACACACACACATAAATAACAAGAATCATAGAATCATAGAATTGTAGAGTTGGAAGAGACCACAAGGGACATCCAGTCCAACCCCCTGCCATGCAGGAAATCCAAATCAAAGCATCCCCGACAGATGGCCATCCAGCCTCTGCTTAAAGACCTCCAATGAAGAAGACTCCACTACACTCTGAGGGAGTTTGTTCCACTGTCGAACAACCCTTACTGTCTGGAAGTTCCTCCTAATGTTGAGGTGGAATCTCTTTTCCTGTAGCTTGCATCCATTGTTCCGCGTTCTGGTCTCTACAACAGCAGAAAACAAGCTTGATCCCTCCTCAATATGACATCCCTTCAAATATTTAAACAGGGCTATCATATCACCTCTTAACCTTCTCTTCTCCAGGCTAAACATACCCAGCTTCCTAAGGCGTTCTCATAGGGCATGGTAAGTGGACTTAATAGTTACTTAGATTTATTAAGCCATATATGTATGAAGGAGTTTTGCACAGCCCTCGGACCTGGCCTCACCAATAAAAAGGAAATCATCAATGTAATGGGTGATCTAAGGAGACTTTGCCTGTCTCTCCACCTCCCACTCTAAAAAGGAGCTTAAAGTTTCAAACACTGCACAGCTGACAGAGCAGCCCATGGGCATGGCCTTATCAAAATACCACCGGTCCTCGAATTTGAAGCCCAAGAGGCAGAAGTAATCAGGGTGGACGGGCAATAGTCAGAATGCCAACTGGATGTCACATTTTGCCATAAGGGCCCCACGCCCACATGCTTGGGTGAGCCTGGCAGCATGGTCAAAGGAGGCATAATGGGCTGAACAAAGCTCAGGAAGGATGGCATCATTGACAGATGCACCTGGAGGGTGAGATAGGTGGTGAATGTGGCAGCATTCCCCCGGGGCTTTCTTGGGGACCACCTCCAAGGCAAGACACTGAGGTTGGGCATGGGTGGTGACAGGAATGGGCCTATCACCCTGCCAGCCTTGCACTCTTTCAGAATCTTTGATCTAAGGACCTCCAGCATGTCCCTGGCTGACATGAGGTTCTGAGCATTGGAAGCCTCTGCAAACCAAGCACAATAGATCTTGAAGCCACAGGTGAAACCATTGCAAGAAAGTGGCTGCCTCCCTGAGTGGGTAATTGAGGAGGAGCTGAAGTAAAACCAAAGGGTGTAGGGACAAAGGCAAAGTGTAGCCAGGCAGCCTTGCTGCACTCACTTTGGACCCCCCTCCCCCCAATCCCCTGTTAGCAGATCTGGTGGCTTCATCTTTTTTACCATAGGCTGCTGGGGTGGGGCATCCTGACCCAGCCGGATGGAAGCAAGCTAGATTGGCATGCAGGCCCATGCAAAGCTCACAGCAAACTTGCACTAGGTTTGGAATCATTTTCTGTGGTCGAATTCCCAGCATACCAGTCTATGGGGACCTTTTTTCCCACCCTACCTGCAACTGTTGGTTTGATCACCCATTCCCTTGACATGGGGACCCACCTCCAGAAGCCAGATCTTGCTGTTGATTATATCCCACCTGTCAGTGTCACTCTGGGAAGCCCGCTTGCAGAAGGCAGAGTCATGTGCAATGGCTGCAGCCAACCCTGCAATGGTCCTGGCTTTCTGAACATTGGTCATGTAGCTAGCCAAGTGCCAATTCCATTCAGGGTAGGCCATAGAAATGACCCCCAGGTAAATGAAGAAAGCCTTGGTCCAATTGGCGAAAGAGTGCTCCACATGGTGAGCCTTGCACTCCCATTTTTCACTCCATTCATTCATTCATTTTCATTCATTCATTCATTCATTCATTCATTCATTTAAGGTATTTATACCCCACCCTTCAGCCCTAAAGGCTCTCAGAGTGGCTTACAATTATTATTTTTAATTAGAAGATTAACTACCCTTAGACTTACAATTTAAAAGGACATAACAGAAAAGGAGAAGAGAATGGTGGTGGAGAAGGGGATCAAGTCTAGTGGTCTTCTCTCCCTCTGAGGCCTGGACCGTAACAAATGGCCTGGAGGGTGGGCCCTTCTTCTTGCTCTGGCTGGCTAAACTTGATGGAGTTGGGCTTGCCTGATCACTCCCTCCTAGCTGGATGGTGTCAGATGGCATGAAGGGAGGACTCTTATTCTTCAGGCTAGGCCTGATGAAGTTGGGCCTGCCTTATTACTCCCCAGGGGCTTCAACACAGTGAACACATCCATGAATTTGCCCCTGAGGATATTTTTTCTGACACCTTTGGACTGCTAAAGTCCCGGGGGGCAGGGCTCACCTCGGGTGAAACTGGGGAAGGCAGAGACCTGCAGGTCCACCCACACCCCCTCCAACCCCAGGTGCTGGTCCTGTGCCTGATGGCTAAAGATGGCTGCCCAGGAACTAAAGCTCCCACCAACCAATAATCATACTTCCCGAGAGCCTGTTGGGAAGACTCACCCTCCCCATCACCAGGAACCCTAGCTGCTTGACTCCTGTCTTTCTTGTTCTTCTTCCTGACCATGGATTGCTTTTTCTGGCCTTTCGCTTCAGAGGGGGACTTGATCTAGAACTGCAGGTGGAGGAGTTTCTGGTGGTAGAAGAGCTGCTTCCCAAGAAACTGCTGCTGGTAGGTGATATCCTGTCAGTGAAGCTGCTTGGTGATGACTCCCTGGATGAACGCTTTCCCTTTTCGTCCCGGCTACGCTGCTCAACTCATTCGAGGAATGCTGAAAGGGTGTGCATGAAACTTACCACCACCTCATCTCCAACAGAGCGGGGGAGGGATCCCAGCATGGCAGAAGTATTGGCCAGTGCTGATTGTGCCTCAACAGTGGGTGCTGAAGGGCATGGCTGTACAGCAGGGTGCTGCTGCCTATGCTTTGGAGCCAGGGCAGCCCATGACTTGGTGAGTTGCCCTACAATGGTCAGCTGGGATTACTGGTTGGGATGTCAAATTAAGATTGTCATGTTTCAGACAAATAATAAAATATATGACTCAGTAGAAAAGACAATGATGCTTGGTAAAATGGAAGACAGTAGGAATAAGTGGATAGACTCGATAAAGGAAGCCACAGCCCAGGGTCTACAAGACCTGAGCAGGGATGTTGAGAAAGGGTGACTTGGTGGCCTCTCATTCATAGGTGAAGTCTATTGGATGACAATTAACAACAGCAAAGAAATGCATGCAATGAATACGATTTGTCAAGTGATAGAATTTCTGCTTATTAAAAAGTACCTGTTTCTTTCTTACATTTCCTTCTTGTTTAGATTACTCTAGTGATCTACAAAGAAGAATTAGGCCTGGTACAGAACACCAATTTGCGGCGGATTGGGGCCAAAATTAGGGCTCGGGAGAGAGTAAAGTCCACATGCTCTGTGCTCTCCTGGTGCCATTTTGGCATGCGTGCCTTCATACACCATATTCGCCAATGACTTGCCTTGTGTGCACCACCAAGTGCACACAAGAGATGTCACCGTGTCACTGCAGGGCACTAATGGCACCTTGGCAGCAGTGTGGAAAGGAGCTGCATTTCACAGCTCCTTTTTGGTGAGGATCGTTGCTGAGCCCATGCGATTGCCGCAGCTACGATCTGGACAGCTACGATCTGGATCATCTGTACAGCCCCTCAATTACAATCCATTGAAACCAATCTTCAAATGCATTTAAAGACACAGATAGAAATGAAAATGACATCAAAAGCATTTTAAAATGCCCTCCTAACCCCAGTGTCTGAAAATTAGCTGAAACACATGCTGGTAACCTGAATTAAAACTTCATTTAGAAGATAAATGAATTTAAAATTACACTTTGATACCAGTTAAAATTTAGATGTAGAAGCCATCAGGTCAGATCTGCATAACTCCAGTTCTTCTAATCACTAAACACTTGACCAATCACAGAAGAGTCTATTTGACTTCAGAATCTTCCCTGTGATCTGAAGTTTTAAAACTGGAATCTCAGAAGTGTTTTTCCGCATCTAGGTGATAAATGGTTTAAAGTAGGATATTTGGTAAATAAAAGCTATGGTCTCAATTATGAAACCAGCTGTACCTAATCATAATCTCATGAATATGAACCAGTTATATGGGTGAGGGGGAGAGGTAAGAGTGCAAATATACCTAAAAATCAATTTGAGAAATCTATTTTAGGCCTAGACCTCCTCTTGACCCCATATTGTGGCATAAATCCTATTGATTAGTCTCACCTAGAGGAGACCCATTGAATCAATTGTTGGGTGGCAAGTCCAATATAAATACTATTAGTCCAATTGGGCTATCCTAGTAAGGTATAAGCATGAAGCTATCACACAATTAAAGACATTGGAATCTGAAATAAAGTGAAATGGCCAGAAAACTTACATGGATGTGCTATTTTTCCTTCCAGGCATAGAACTGGTAAGGATAAGGTAGTGACTGAAAGTTTCAAGTTTTAGCTGCTTCCATCAGATCTCTAGAGCAAGGTGTTAAGGTCACCTAGGTGACCTAGGTATGCTAAAAGCACTGGATGGGAGATTAATAACCTTAAAAATACATCAATCTGAACATTTGTTTCCCTATTTGTTTCTGTTGTTGTTGTTTGGCTGAAAAGCTCAAAACCCAGATATAAATTTCTGATTACTTCCAGGTGGATTTCTGTGGGAGGTGTGTGATCTGCCATAGTGGTATAGGGGTGAAAACTGTCCCTACTGCAATTGCCCACTCTATCTTGTAGTTTCGTGTTGGTCAAAGTGCTGGGGGGGGGGAATGCTGGAGTTAACTTCAGGAGTTTGTTGAATAGGAAAAGACCAATATGAGCTAATGCCAATCATAGAGTTGGAAGAAACCAAAAGGGCCATTCAGTCATCAATCAAAGCACCCCTGACAGATGGCCATCCAGCCTCTGTTTAAAGACCTCTTTAAGGAGGAGACTCTTAGGGAGTGTGTTCCACTATGAAACAGCTCTTACTGTCAGGAGGTTCCTCCTAATGCTTAGGTAGAATCTCTTCCTGTAGCTTGCATCAATTTTCATGTCCTATTCTCCAGAACAGCAGAAAACAGAAAAGTAAAGTAATCTTCTTATTTTACATCCTTTACTACCACACTGCCACACCCCTTCTGTCTTTCTCCTACCATGTCACAGCTCCATTACCTTCACTTACTTTATGGATATTAATATAGCAACACATCTTCCTACTGACTACACTAAATATCACCACCTGTCTGGCTTCAACAGATGGCTATACACCAACTTCGCCCCACCCCCAAAATGAAATGTAGTCTGGTTGTACCATGTGGGATTGGCCTCTTTTTGTTCAGTTTTGACTGGCCACTGAATAAAACCAAAAAGAGACCCATCTTCTGCTAGGATAGTATCATTGCAGATACAAACCCTGTACTGTGGCCCACTCCATGAGAACATGTCTGAGAAGCTGATTCTAGAAAATGGCTCCAGGGAAGGGGAGCACTGAGGTGGAGAAAAAAGAGGGGGGGAAGTCTTAATAATTGTTAATGATATATGAATCTATGTATTGACATGTAGTGTTTGTATAATTGTATAATTGTTAATTTTTTCCCTTTAAAAATAAAGTTAAAAATAGAAAAAAATTGTCACCAATGCATTCTGAATCTTATGAAACTGTGTAAAAATAGAACTATATTTTATACATATTCATCATTTATTTAATTTATGTAATGTGTGATTGTTTGCTTCTCCTTCAAATGATAGTAAAAATTACTTCAAAGCATATAAATGATTTTCTGAATAAAATATATTAAAATCACCATGATATCTTTTTCTTTCTTTTTGGTGCCTTTTGTTCTCTTTCTCCCTCCAACACATTTTAAAAATGTATCCATGACATTTTGAGGGAATGGCAGTACATGAACTTTTCACATAAGGGGATGACTTCTTCACCATGAAAGGAATGTAGTCATTGTACTGAGAAACAGGATTGTTTCCCTTGCCCCATTCTTAAGGCCTGCCATTAAATTAAAAGTGAAAAAGTCAAGTGTACTACTTGCACCTTAGTCTGCATGCAATTGAGAGTTGGCCATTCACATTTTGAAGGGCTAGGAAAGATTATAAAGATAGTACCATGAGAAGTGCCTATTTCATCTAAAGTGTATCTGTTCTTTTGTGTTATACATTATACATCAGAGTGATATTTGAAGGGAGATTTATTATAATCTCTGGCGCGATGCTTTGTACATTTATAATGTAAAGCTTTTATCTCAAATTCAGAGCATTATTTTAGAATAAATTTGCACTACTTCAGAGAGACAAGGCTTCTTTTGCTCAACAAGTATCCAGATGAGCTGAAAGCTTAGGTTTGTATTGTTGGAGAGGAGTTGTACTTGAACACCTCTAGAGAGTACCAGGTTGAGGAAAGGTAGAATAGAGGATGGTGGTAGAAACCTTGCCTGCTTTCTCAGGTCATCCCATTCACATTAATAAATCTTATATATTTGCAGCACCCTGTAGATTTGCTGTGTCCATGCCTTTTGAACTAATCTCTCCTGTAACTGGCATGTAAATGGCCCTGGAGGACAGTGAGGACTTTGTGACTTCACACTGCTGCTCAGCCTGACTACTCTAGAACTGAGCTGATGACATTTGATTTTATCCTCTTTCTCTTATTCAAGTGTGTTCTTGCTATTATTTTATAATAAAAAATAGCCTAATTTTCACCCAATCCAAGTATCATGAGCTTTCTTTTACCACAACTGATTGATAGGTTGGACATTTATGGCCAGTACAGTAATGAATTAAGAGGAAGGGAAAACATATTGAATAACAGAACACATCCAGATGGGTTTGCAACTCTAGATCTATTAGGAGTATAGAGGAAGGTCAGTGGTTTGGTATGAGCCCTAAGAAGACATGTTTCAGACACTTTGGGCCTTGTTTAGAGCTACTGATGTTTATCAGACATGGCTTACATTACATTGTTGTTCTCTGATGTCTTTGAAGATAGAAGGCTGAATAAATGGGCAAATGAAGACAATGAGAACCAGACAAAGGAAAAACAGTACTTAAAATGGTAGTTGCATAGTGTTAATACAGATGCAGGTATGTCTTTGCATGCCATTAAGTTGTTACCAGTAATCCATCTATCACTTTTTATGATAGCAATGTATAACTGGAATGTGTCTCCATAAAGTGATTGCATGTGCCATCTTCAATTCATACCAAATATTTTTATGTGCACAAGGAGTATATCCAGACCAATTCTGGATCTGTTGGGAATAAAGAGGAAGGTCAGTGGTGTGTCTATAAGTCACATTAGGATATCCTGCAATATACATAAACATAACTGTATGTGAATCAATCCTCAATCAGTGTTGTTGTGAGGTTTCATGTTTTGGGTATGGGGGAAAAAGCCCCCTAAAATTCAGGAGTCATTTCAAGGCAATATAGGGACTTACTATGGGTAACAGAGGCTTTACCTATCTTTATGCATGCCCTCACTGCCTGTATAGTTGGAAATAAACCAAAACAAGAGAGAAGAAATTCCTGCTGCCACTCATTACCAGTGATAACCTTCTCCACTGCACAATGTTTACTAGAATAGATTGTGAGTGATTGGAGCAATTCACATTTGGTCTGCAGTAAAGCAACTGTGTCCTTTCCTCTTCAACTAATCCTACCACATTCCATACTACAATCTTTAACATGTATAGGGATCTTGGGGGGGGGGGGGGAGCAGGGTTCCAATAACTTATGTGATTTGCAGCAACTGGGGTGGGGCAGGCGAACAGACAATAAACTGTTAAAATCCACTTCCAGGAATATTGCTGACATACTCTCTGTCTCAGATTGATGGGCAGGTTGGAGGTGGCAGGACAGATTTTCATTCACTAATCTAAAATTGACATCTTTGCTGTCCAGAGCTCACATTCAGTGAGCTACTTGATTTATTTCATATGCAACTTCCTGCCACAGTAAACCTGTTTAACTCTTCAGGTGCCAAAGTACTTTTTTTTTAAAAAAAAATTCTTAAAACATCTGTGTGTACCAGAACCCAAGATGGTGTCTTTTGTACCTTGTCTAGAGCCTTAAAGTAGAAATTCTACAAATGGTTCTAATTCACTGACAATTCAATGTCTATTTAACTCTCAGAGAGATTGAAACATTGGTAATTAACGTCCTGGGAGATTTAAGAGGGCATATGCTCATATTTGTAGATGCATTAGTATTTGCTGGCAGTGTTCAAACATTTCCAATAAAGTGAAATGTGATTTGAGCCATATGTTTCCTGGTTTCTTAATTGGCAATCAGTCTCATTGAGGGCAAGATTTATATTCTGAGAAGTATGAAGGGAGTGGTAAGGTAAAACACAACTGATGAAAGGACACATTAGAGATGGTGCCTGCTTCCTGAGGGGGCGCTCATAATGACACATATACACACAATCTGACAAGACTGTCATTCACAGGATTATCAGAGAGCAGATGGTGTGTCTCAGCTATCCGCACACAGTTTCTCCATATAACCTGTCACAGGAATTCTTCTAGGGAATCCCTTGTGTCTGATAAAGGATGCATTGTTGGGATGGTGCCCTTAGCAATGAATAGGGTAAGAACTGTGGAGGGACTGCACCTTCTATTATCTAATACCACTTTCATCAGCTGAGTAGATCTATTTATGTGACAGAATTTTCAGCTGACTGATTTGTCAAGGGAGAATCTGCTTTCTTAGAATAGGATGGCAATGCACTGTGTGACAGGATGGTTTTTCAAATGGATCTAGCAAGCTACTCATTCCAAAGGTGTCATTTCTCACACAGAACACAAGTGGATAAGTGGCTAATTGTAAGGCTGACTCAGTAGAGCACAAAATATTAGTTCTGGCTGCCCCCATCCAGCTCAGTTACTGTGGCTTGTCCTTCTCTGTGACCAAAACATTAGGAAAAACTAAGGATTTTTAAATGGAACAAAAATTATCCTATTTTGTTTCCATATAGTAGACTGATCATCCTCTCTCACACACATAGCTCATTTGGTGTTTTTTTCTTATATTACAGACAAACTAAACGAGAATGCTACTTGTCTTTTTCCAGATGTTCTTTGTCTGCAGACAAACAGAGCCAAATTGACCTAGGTAGTTTCCTGCCTAAGGTGAAACAGCATATCTTACACCACCTGCAAAGTCAAGGTTCATAGTAGCCAAGGTAAATCAAATCATTTCTGAACTCGAGACAAAAAATAAACTAAAAATCACACAAGCACCTCCAGTAAAACAAAACAACACACACATACACACAAAACTCACATAATCATAATGCATTAAATATATATCAGTTTTCTGCCCTTTCATTGAACCCACCTGTTGCCTGAGACAACCACTTTACACCTGTCTGTGGAAATGTCAAGGTCAGGATTTTCCAGTGAGGAGATGGAGTGTAACATTTTGCTAACAGATTTTTACAGCACTATATGTGCCTTCAAGTCACATGTTGACTTATGGTGACCCTATGAATTGCATAGGGTTTTCTTAGGAAATGAATATTCAGACATAGTTTTGCTAATTCCTTCCTTTGAAACCTAGCCTACAGCACATGGTATCCATTGGTGATCTCCTGTTCAAGTACTAAGATCCTGCTTATTTTGCAATATCAGATGGCATCTGGTGCCTTTAGGGTATTTAACCCTCTTTGCAACACTTCCTCATTAGTAATATCAACTGTGCATACACATTTTCATGCATTATGCACAGTGATGTGTAAAGTGCATCAGTGTGTATTCATGCATAAACACACGATGCTCATCCATGTGAACATCACAGCATGTAGAAATCCAGTTCTGCATTCTTGAACTGAATAGTCTTATTCCTCATTGGACAAAAATGTTCAGTCAGTTCCATAAGGGAACTTATGTTCCAATAGGGTTCCAGCCCAAATTTTCCTGCCTGCCTTTCTTATTTCCCTTCCTTCCTTCCCACCTGTCTTTCCATCTTCTTCCCCTCCCTCCCTCTGTCCTTCCTTGTCCACATGAAACAGTATTTGAATTTAAATTTAGATTCTATGGCTGCATTAATTTCCAGTCACAAATACTTGGGGCTTTAAATGGGTACATTTGATGTTATTGTTTCCTGCATGCAATGAAAATAAAAGCAATGTAGATGTAAATACATGGAGATATCAAATGGCTGCAAAACCAATCATAGCTGGCTATAAGATGAGATGAAGAAGAGGGGGGACATTGTCCTCACTCTAATTAACCTTACTGAAGATATCAGATAGCCAGTCAAGTTAACCTCTGTCATGTCCTCAGTAAGACGAAGCATAAGTGTAATCAGCTATACATTTTGCCCATTTTGCTAACCTTGCAGAACTTGGATCTGTTTCAGTGCAGTCAACCCCACCTGTCGGAAAGGGATCATCATTGTTTACTTCTAAGAACAGACATCAGAGAGGTAACATCCTGGGCTGTGGCACCAAGCACTGAAATGGTGGATGTGATTGTTTTTAGCTTGTTCTATTCTGCTCACTCTCCCTTTGGTGCTGCTATTGTGTGTCACAGAGCCTAGGGAATAAAAAAGGAGACTACCCTTAGAGCCAGCCTTGGACATATCATAGGAAATAAGGGGAATGATTCTCAAGTAGATCACCTTTGTTGATGACTGCTTGGGGACCTAGTGAAAAGGTATCTGGCATTCAGGGCTTGTGTGTTTTACCCATGGGTGCCTGAGAAGAGGGTTAAGTAGGGGGGCCCTCTCAAAGATGGAAGCCTCTTTAGGCTCCTCCCTCCTATAGATGATAAATACTTAAAATTACAATTTATATAGTTAACAAAAATGACTCTTCAGGTACTCAATGCTATTGTTTGGTTTCATTATTTCCTAGTTGGCAAGCAAAAGTGTCAGGGTGAGGGGAGAACAAAGCGTTCCATGAAATATTTATTTAGTCCCCCATTTTGCTTCTGCAGTAACAGAGAATAAAACCCAGGTTCAAATCACCATTCAGCTGTGAGATTCATGGGATGGTCTCTCATCTACATTTGCCAGAATAGCCTTGAGTATTCTGGTCCTGAATTCCACCTGTATCCCTCCTTACCTGCTGCAGCAAAACATATTAATGATGAGAAGCTGACTTCCTCTGTGATCCTTGTGAGCTGGGTGGTGACACTGGTGTGGACATGAGTTGCTCTGAGATCAGAATAAGTTGCCCAACCTTGTTCTGACCTCAGAGTGATTCATGCTTGCAGAGAGACTCATCAGGGATACTCACAGGAACCATGTGGAAAGGCACCCACCCATCATAGTGGCATTTTACTCTATGATTTCCTTTACTGAAAAGCTGAGAGCAAAGGGTAGGTCTTTTTTTAATGTGGGACAAGTGGTAAAACCCTGAATTGGGTCCAGGCATTGTTTAAAGAGCCCCTACTGAATTTAGGGTTTGGTGCTGTGTAGGATAAGGAGCACACTGTCAGTCCAGGGGGAATTTGAGGTATATAAGTAAGATAGACAAGCCCTTAGTTATATTACTCTTGATCAGCTGCTTACAGCTTATTTTGAGAATAAAGTAACCTCACATATTTCACTATGAGCTTTGTTATTTAACCCTTAATACCAAAACTTTTGAAAACAAAATGAGTAGAACAAGTTTCTATTTTTGTAATTATATTAATTACATCTTGATCAACCATAAACTCCCATAGAAAAGTGGCTGAGCAATAGTTTTGGGAGCTCAACTGCCTGTGAAAACAAAAGGGCCTTGAAGAGGGAAGCAGTAGAGTTGAGAGAGCAAACAGTATAACCTATGCATGCTACTTCCCAGCTTTCAACCTCAGAATGTTCATATAGGTGGGGTACAGACTGTCAGAAAGAGGCAGCTGGGGGCTGCCTCTCTTTTCCGCATAGCCGCGCTGCAGCAACCAAATTGCACGACGCAGCTACATGAGAAAAAAAGGACTGCTAAAAAGTGGCTCCTTTTTGCACCACTGCAAACAGCTGGCAGCGGCACAAGCACATCGCTGCTGAGCAGCTCCATCTGGAGACCGCGCAGCAGTGACATCATTGCTATGCACGCTGTCTATTCAGCGCTGTGCAGTGAGGATGCCCTCGTCATGTGCAAGGGGCAAGGGGCCTCTAGAAGTGCTGCCCCTCGCACATGATGAGGGCATCCTTTTCGGCCCATCTGTACCGGGCCATACTCTATAGCCCTTTTGCTGGAATATGGGATTTCATATTCATATCTGATACCCAGAGACAGGTATGTTTTTAAGAAGTCATTAAGACCTTTTAAACACTAGGAAGTATCTCATGGAAAAGGCTTTTTGGCCTGAAGACATGTGGAAGATCTAGATAGTACAAAATACAGGCTAAATGACTTTGCTGATCACTCCAATCTCCCAGAGGCTCTGCATATCCTCCCACAATAGAGATTGACTGAGTCCCATCACACTGTAGTTAAAGACCATATTTCTTTCTTACCAAGTTTGTATCACTATGTACCCTTTCCTAATCTGCCATCCATGGTTGTCTCTAAACCATTAATGTTTTGTCACTCCAGATTAGAACTGTCAATTGATCCAGAATCCTATTGTCCATTCCATGGGAAAACCATCAGGTCTTTGTTACACCACATGTAAATGTTAAGTAACCGTTGTGGTACAAAACAAGATATGTGTCCACTCCACACATGGCCACTTAGTGTATACAGCTGCTAGAGACAAAGGCTCTGTCACACAGAGTGAAACTCCACTCTTTGTATCACCCTCAGACTCCACCTGAGCCACTCTGTATGTTCCGTGGAACCCTCTCTTCAAGACTGGTGATTATCACCCATTTAATTTCTGATTTCTTGTTATTCAGCTTTTTTTGATTTTTTGCTGTACAGTCCTTCGCACCTTTCTTTCTGTTAGTCTTGTATGGTTCTTAAAGTTGCATTGGTTTCATGTGTTTGTGTGCACCTTTGCAAATTTCTAAGTAAAATATTTTTATTCATTGATACAGAATCTCTCTGCAGCTAGTACTAACATACACAGGTGGAAAGATCCTTCTAAATTACTCAGCATTTTACAGTCCTCCTTTTAAGCAAATAAATTCCCTCAAGATACCAAGGAGATGGTGTCATTGTTGGTAGGGACCCCAAGTCACCTCACCTTTTTTGGTCACATCCTCTCCCCAGGCAGTTTGGGACTTTCTTTTGGCTACCATTTTTGGGTCTATGTAAGATTCTTCTGCCTCCTTGGCAATTTGACCAAAATTTCACCAAGATCTCAAGCTCAGAAGTAATGCATTGCAGTCAATAAAGTTATTATTATTATTATTATTATTATTATTATTATTATTATTATTATTATACATTTATTTATGGAGCACTGTACAGTTTGCACAGTGCTTTACATAATAGGGGTCAAATAAAATAAGAAAAAGGTTAAAAACCTGCCAAGCAATGTACAATCTAAAAAATGTAATGAATTGCTTTTTAATAACAAAGCAAGGATGTAAGAAAGCTTTGTTTCAAGGAGTGGAGACATAATTATTTTACCATAACAAGCAATTTTTAATGGTTGCATTTAAGGATGGCTATTCTGGAGCTTCTGCTAACCTAACAGTTTGAAAGCATACAAATACAAGTAGAGAAATAGGGACCACTTTGGTGGAAGGTAACTGTTCTGTGCAGTCATGGCCATATGACTCACACAGTAGTCTTTGAGAAGGCTGGCTTAGTAACGGAGATGAGCACCTCCACCTACAGTTGGACCCAACTTGACAACCTTGTCAAAGAGGAATACCTTTTCTTTATCTCTTCTGGAGGTAATGTTTAACCTCTTTAAAAGATCAATTAAATGTCAGACTACAACCCAGAGGTGATTCACTATCCCAATAGCATTGGAGCTGCCAGCCCCTATTGCCTATTGCATTAGAATCAACAGGATCATGTTCTTTCCTCTCTCTGTTGGAAAGTTAACCTGACAAATTGCTCCAGGCAACTTCCATTCCAAACAACAATGACCAGCCTGATTCCAAAAACAGCCAGTCAGATTAAAATTGATCTGGATGATCAGTTTCATTGCAGAGTGTCTGGAATTGTTCTTGAAGCCACTCAGATTTATTATTACATTTGTTGCCCATTTAAAACCTAAACTGTGATCTCTCCTCTTCTCATCTGTTCTCTCTCTTTCTTTTGCTGAGTTTTGAGGAACAAAGTATGTATTTCTATAAAAATCCAATGCAAGTAAACATTCTAGTTTAAGAATGGTTTGAGATATGCAAAAATACACCTATCACTCAAATTAAAATAATTAAAGATACAATGGGTTTGGTAGTGGTACAGATAGTGCCCAATACATCAGAAAAGAAATAGTAGTGAAGTCAGGTTTTGCCATAAGAGTCCTAATGGAATCAACATAAGCTATGTTGTTTTTTCTTCTGAATTAATCACACTTGGATTTGACAGTGTGTGTGTTTTTTTGTTTTGTTTGTTTTTGCAAATGTGTCATGCTGCACTTCTAACACCGGGACAGTCTGTAGTCTGAGGCCATATTTCTAGATATTTCAGTGAGTTGTGATCAGCAGAAATATAACCTTAAAATCAAAAGAAAGAAAGTTAGCTGATTGATTTCCATATTACTAATAAGTTGGGACTACTTTAATAAGTCACCAATTGCTTGTTGATGTTGGTCACATCATAGATTTCATTACACGCACACGCACACACACACACACACACACACACACACACACATAATGTCAATTCCAATGATGGAATCCACATTGCTATATGAAAGGCTAGCCTGCATCTTTTTATGTGAATTTTCTTCCCTTGCATAAAAGCAAGTGACAATCATTTGAGCTCTGATTATAAGATGTCTATAACTTATTTCATCTGAAAGTGACATGAAAGTGGCAAGTGACATCTGTAAGAATATGTATGGCATAAAATTTCACAGGATCTTTATCAGAATAGTGAATGTCATTTGTTTGTCAGGATTTTATTAAAGGAAGATAAGATTATTTCTAATCATGCCTTATTTTCATATCTTGTATTTTCCTATTACACACATTCATGAAGGTGTTAAGAGTTAGCAACCTTTGCATACTTATACTTACACTAATTGCTAGTTTGCATGGCTATCTATAGTCAGTTAGGCAAAGCTGCTGGTTTGCTGTTATCACACTCTCTCTACCTTCCTGCATCACTCTAGCAGACATTTTATCTTCCCTTTCTTTCATATAATAGACCATGTATTTAATTATGCACATTTTTGTAAACAAAGCTCCTTTTATATGGGAATTATTAGGGAAAAATAAGCCTGTTTTTTTTCTAAACTTTGGGTTGCTGGGGAAATGAAGCTCATTGTTCAGCTACTGCCTTGCCAAATAGATTACACTGCTTGAGAGATCCAATTATATCTCTGACATTTCCCAACAGAAGGAACACCTAGAACAGGGTTTCTGAACTGTTCACGGTGCTTTCTGCACCGCCATTTGGGACGTCCTCTGGACGTCCCATTTTAAAAAAGGGGTGTCTCTTATAGACGCCCCTGGGCCTAGTACGGACTCCGTCCGTACAAGATGGCGCCGGCCCTTCTACATGGCCGGCACCATCTTTGCGTATCGGACGCTAAGCGTCCGTACGCGTCGCACCGCTTGTGACGTAGCGAGCGCGCCCCTGGCGCCTCGCTACGTCGCAAACGCGATGGAAAAAGAAGCTCCATTTTGGAGCTTCTTTTTCGGTCCGCGCGGGAGTCGGGCCGTGTGAAGGCTCCGGCTCCCCCGCGGACCTACTGGCGGCGGCGGCAGACCGCCGCAAAGCGGCGGTCTGTATCCCGCCCACATGTTGGATTATAGTTTCAATTCTCCCAAACCATAATAATTGTAATGACTGGGGCCAACCTAATTTGTAATCCAACACATCTGGAAGGCACTAGATTAAGGAGACATGTCTTGGAAGAACTTCATTTTCTATAATCAAGTGCATACCACCAGCAGGTTAGGACAATGAGGAAAAAAAGAACAGCCACTTATCCCATACAGTGATCATCCTTAGCCCTAAGTACAAGGTCCATGGAGAAAATTTAGGGGTAAAAGGGCAAAGTGAATGACAGGTGCTTAAGGGTTAGTACTGTGGGGCCAAGTTGGAGATGGGTTCTGTCATTGTGGCTTTTTTGTGCAAAACTTATGCAATTTATTTTTTTAAAAAAAATACAAGAGTTTCTGAAAACAATGTGGACAAAAACATACACAAATGTATTTTTCATGCAAAAATAATATTTTCAGAACACACATTTTGTGTGTGCATATTTGGCCATCTTGCACTAAAAAGAACAATTTTTCACTGAAAAATAATCTGACCTTCTGGAAATAGGGGATATGAAAATGTTTTATATCTCCCCCCCTCCTTTTTTCCCATTGAACCCTTCAATTGTCACCCAAAAATCTCTATGCATTTCTGTAATGAATTATTTCCTGAAACATTTCAGGCTGTTTTTCCCCTGAGTTGTTCTTCCTAGCCATACTTCCTGAATGAAACTCTGCTTTTGGGGGCTAGGAAGCAGACAAAAAATACTTTGTATCTCAATTCCTATCTGCCTCATAAGTCCTCAAGCCCTGTCCTTTCCCCTGCTTACTCATTCTTGTTTCCCTCTGTCTATCCACCAAACTGTTAACACTTCTCTCTTTCCTCCCTGCTTTCCTTACAGATGGACTGATTGTAGTTTTGAATACCAGGCAAAGGAGAAAGGAAGGAAGAGGGGGAGAGAACTCCAACAGCTAAGTGATGCAAGTGATGACCACTCCAGCCTAGTAAATGGGATTGAAAAACAAAAACAAAACAAAACAGTGGCCTGTTACAGACGGGCTAAAAAGTATGCATGGAGCGCGTACTAGGGTTAAGAGAGGGTGGTGCTTCCGCACTGCCCTAACCCTAGCACGCTCCGTGCACACAAAATGCTGGCGGCCATTCCACACGGCCGCCGCCATCGATACGTGACGACCACACCGCCTCCAAACGAGGTGGCGCGGTTGTGATGTATTGGGGTCGTGGCAGGGCGCCTAGGGCGCCCTTTCTGCAACCCCGGAAGGAGCTCCGTTTCAGAGCTCCTTCCTGGTTTGGTCCGCTGGGCGCAGCCTTCAGACGGCTGTGCCCAGCGGACCAAAGAAGAAAGGGGCACCCCTTTCCAGGCTGCGGGGAAGGGGCCTTTTGCCGCTTCCCCGCAGCCTGGAAAGCGGCGGATCGGGGCCTCAGCAGCTGCCGCTCTGGCCACTGAGGCCCCGATCCGGCAGGGAAAGGTGCGCCTACAGGCCGCCCCTAAGGGGCGGTCTGTAACGCACCAGTGTTTCAGAAATCAGGGTGGATTGATGGGGAGAAGGTATGGAGGCTGTGTGAGTAGGAATGAGGTTGACAATAATTTACCTCTGGCCTTTACTTAAATATGAACTAGAAAAGAACATAAAGTCATAGTATCCCATAGATAATGTATTGGACATTGAAGCTCATATTGCTGATTCTAGATAATCAGATGTGGTGATATAAAGAACAACAGTGCACTCTTTGGATGACCACACCTAGAGCTAATGGACTGAAATGTCCAAAATCCTACTACTATGGGTTGTAATCCAGAAGTTACTTTTCAAAGATCTGCTTATGTGTACCTTCAGTAATGAGGTGTATATGTATGAGAATTAGGAGTTTCTGAGGGAAAATTTACTAGCATCTGGGGGGGGGGGGATCCAACACTTTCTGAACTTGAAAATATTCCTTTGGCAGATAGTAATGAGCAGCTTCACTATGTAATACTCTATATAAAGGAATATAGTTGTGTCTTGTGCATTAGAGAATAAGAGAAAAAAATATGCACACTGAAGTCAGGGCAAACACAGCCATAACTCCTCCCTTATTGCTCAGCTGACAAGTACAGATTGCTTTGGACATTTCTTTTCCCTACAGTTTAACCAAGGTCTAACATGATTCTGAGACACAGAATGTACAGCCCTATCCAGTCAGTTTTGTAGGTTCTATGGATCAGCCAAACACACAATGTTCTGATATATCAAAAATATTATACAGTTTATTCTTCCTTTTATTACTTTAAATAACAAAAATGTTTGTTACACCTCTAAACATTATTATGAATAAATTATTAGTTTCCTGGGCTCTATTCATAATCACCTGAGTATTTATAAATGCTTTTAGTTAGCATTTGGATTAGGGCACTTTTATTCTTCAGATTGTTTAGAACAGCCATCAGGCTATCAAGTTAGTTGTCCAGATGACATAAATTCATAGGTGAGCTCTCTTTAAGCAATCAGACATTTTTTAGTTCCTTTGTGAGTTACATTCAAACAAGCAGGATCATAAAACCACTTGAAGTGCTCAGGTATAAAATCAAGGTGCTACCTAACATCTCACACAATTTGCATAAGTTTGTATTCTGATGAATAAAATGAACAGCTAAAGTTATTTCCAAAGAAACTATTTCTGTTCTATGTGGAAGCCAGAGAAGACAATGTAATCACTATTACAATATGACTCATATTACTGAGATGCTCACTTAAATAAGTAGAAAGATCCACAAATATTCCTTAATCAAAAATTTAAGATTCATCAGTATATTTGAATTTGAAAAGAAATAAATAGAAGAAGTAATTTCAATAACTGATGGGAATGCTTATAGGTATGTAAGGGAAAACACTGTGACTATAATTTCTTAACAAGGTCTCTTATTAGGTAATCAACAGCACGGGACACTTACAGGGACAGGCAACCAAGATAAGCTTCTTGTATTCTTATTAGCCTTTATTAGCCCCTCCCCCTGCAAGTTACTTTCTAGTTATGCTCCTAATCAATGTCTATGCACTATGTAGGCAGGATACAGGGATTTGCTAGGATCTTCTCAGATTGAGATTCACATATGCAATGTAAATGGGCTGCAACCTTGGAGAAGAAAAACACATTGGCACTTTGCTATATCATAGAAGAAATGTGAAATGTTTTCTGCAGTCCTAAAAACTCAGCAAGATAGCAACAAAAATTCCTGCCACTGCTGAACAGATACATTTCTGTCTTTCTATGCTAATATGCACGTGTTTCAGAGAAGAGAGCTTCTGACTTTGATTTTTCTAATATTTATATATCCATTGGAAAGCAGATGGTGGGAGGTAATCCAGGTTATTTCAGACTTCTTGTGATGTGCTTAGTGGCACAAACCCAACTAGCATGGTATGAAGCAAAGTACCTATCCCACTGTCAGCCAAATCTTTTCCACTTGAGTCATTTTTTTCTCTCCTTGGAATCGAGCCAGCCCAGTTCAGCTCTTTTGTAGGGAATGAGGAACCAGTATTGATTTCCCATTTAAGCCAATCTTGTGTGAGCCCATTGCTGCCTCCCTCGCTATGAATGCAGGGAGGGGGGGAAACCAGCTGCAGCATTTCCAGCAGAGAATTGCTTCTTTGAGACGGACCTGCACGGAATTGCAAATCAGGCAAATAAAAGGAGAAAATGGAAGGGCAGATAGGCTTTCCTTTCAAGCTAGATATATAGACAGCACTGCCTTTCTGTAAGAGGGAAACAGGGAATTTGCTTGTTAGAGCAAGTGAAGGGGATTCTTATTATGGGCTTCAGTGCAGTTGTCAGCCATAATAATGAATTCTTATCCTGTAGTAGCCTTGGAACAGGCAGGTACTGTGGAGATACATATTTGTAATATGAAGGAGTCATCGTGAATATTTCAGAGACACATGGAAATTTGCTGTAGCAGGTCATTTGTACAGAGTTTAACTCCATGCTTTAATGAACTATGGAGATTAGCAAACTTTGTGCAATAATGCTTAAGTTACCCAAATCAATGTGTGTTCAGCAGACATTCATTTCCAATTGATTTCATATTATCTCTAGTGTGAATTTGAGCATTCGGTACTCTCATGCTGGGAGCAAACTTTAAATATCATTTTTAAATATGTTCACAGCCTGATCCCATCTCTGCCTGTAGCTGTTGCAGTGCAAACAGATGTTTAAACCACACCTGCTTCTTGTGTGTTATTAGCAAAACTGGCTTCTAAGAGCAAAAGAGAGTCTATTTGATTTATATCCTACCAAGTACAGGGCTGTGCCAGCATTAGAAAATGTGGCCCTGAACAATGGACAAGGAGAGGAGCTTGCATCCACTTGCTGTCTTTCTGTAGCTACAGCCCTAGTCCCTGGAGCAAGACTAACAAGAGTGAAACTAACAGAGAGAGGCCAACAAGGATATTTGGCATGGATGTTTAGCAGGGGAGTTTTAGGAGGAATGCCTGGAGTTATGTTCTAATGCTTACTCATATTACTCAATATGGATAGTGAGGGAGCTGCTGCAATCACCTGCAATAGCTGTGGGATGTTTATGTTCTTGCCGGTGGGTGTGGGTAGCTACACCTGCAGCAAGTATAAGTTGGTTGTCTTGTTGGAAGAGAAGGCACGGCAACATGAGAGCCTCTAGCATATTAGGTTTTCTTGGACAGAGCAGAACAGACTGCCTTAGTTGGAAAAGACAGAGGGGATGTTTCTGTGGAGGAAATCAGTTATCATACACAAAGGACAAAGGCTCTATGGAACGGAAGGAGAATGGTTCTCAAAAATCACCTTTTCTGGGACGGATTGGGAACGGAAGGGAAGGGAACAGAACAGAACGAGTGAGGGACTTCTGTGTGCAGTAAAATGCACCCCCCCACTTGTTTCTGGCCCCTTCCGTTCTCATTCCATTCCTTGGAACCCCTGTGCGATAAGGTCCAGACTATTGGAGGCATGTGACATTTATAAGTAGAAGGACTAGGAATCATTCTGTGCTTTTGGCACACACAATCTATCCAAAGCTCTCTCCCCTAGATAAGGAACAGTGGAAAGAGTAGCAGTATCAGTCCTCAGAGAATGTTCATAGAATCTTGGAAGGTTCAGCACATGGAATGGCCTCTGCCAATCCTTGGAGAAGATGGATGCCATTGGCAAAGGACTCCCTGCTGAGGGGTACAAAATCAGTAGTTTGTGGGCTTGACAAGATGTCTCAAGAAGTGTGCTGTCTCCCTGGGGCAAAAATCAGTAATGTAATTGAGAAGCTGCCAAGACTCATCAAGCCCACTGATTGTTATCCTTTCCTTTTGATCTATGTGGGAACCAATAATACATCAAAAGAAAGCCTTCAGAATATTACAAATGATTAGGAGGCTCTGTGTAGAAAGTTGAAGGGTAGTTATTTTATCTGTCCTTGCAGTGAGAGGGCATGGCCCAGTAAGGGAGAAAAAATAGTGGAGATGAACAGCTGGCTCTATAGACAGTGTTGCTGGAAATGATTTGGCTTCCTGGACCATGGTATGCAGATTTGTGTAGGTGGACTTCCAGCAAAGGATGAGTTGCACCTCATAGCATTTGGCTTGAATGTTTTTCTCAAGAATTTGAAAGATCTGATCAGGAGGGCTTTAAACTGAGTTATGTGAGGGAAAGAGACAATATTCTTGAGGGTCGGAGTTCTTCAAGTGCTGGATATAATAGCACAAATGTTTTATAGATGGGATACAGACCGCCCAAAAAGGGCGGTCTCCTGCCGCCCTGGTTTGCTCCGCAAGGGAGTCGCAGCAGACAAACCGCACGGCTCCATCATGGAGCAAAAAGAACCCGCAAAAAGTGGGTTCTTCTTGTGGTGCCTTGTGGCACTACATGTCCGTCACATCAAAATGGCGGAACCCGTATGTACAGGGCGCCGCCATTTTAATGCCCTCGTCACATGCGAGGGGTGAGTCACGTCTGGAAGTGCCACCCCTCGCACGTAACGACGGTGCCCCGTAGGGTCTGTCTGTACAGCGCCACAGAGAACAAGCCAAATAACACAAGAACCCAACAGTTGGAGAGAAAATAAACTTTAGAAGGCAGATAGGGGAAATGGCTTATGGTCATAGATGTCTCTACATTAATGCAGAGACATGGGAAATAAACTAGATAGGTTTGAACTCTTAGCACAGCAAAGCAAATATGATATAAGTGACATCACTGAAACCTGGAAGAATGAGTCTCATAACTGGAATATAGTAATATGCTGGGGAAATACTGGGGGTGATGCCATTGCCAGGAATACTATATAGAGAAGGGCTTTCACAAGGGATGGGCATTTCTTAACATGAGATAATAAGCAGTTTACAAAGTGTAAGGTAATTACCCCCAACAATCTGGTTACTAATTGTAGCGACCTTGGAAGGATGCAAGCCTGAGTGAAGCTTGAGTCCCCTGGCTGGGATTAAATTCACAAATTTATGGTTTGTGAGTGAGTGGCTGCAGTACAAACATTTAACCACTGCACCTCTAGGACTCTTTTGCACCATCAGGGCTCTTAGCCTCATGTGGAAAAGAATTCTACAGCCTGGGAGCAGCCACCTAGGAAATCTTCTTTTATGCTCTTAACAGATGGTCCAGTGATGATGGAGGGACCAAGATAAAGCCCTCTTCCAAGGACTTTAAGACTGGAATCAGTTTGGCTTGGGAGATAAACTTTTTCAGACTATCTAGCAATAGACCATATAGTGTTTAATATATCATAACCAGCATTTTGAGCTCTGTCCAGAAACAAGCCAGTAGTCAGAGAAGCTGTTTCAGTAAAAGAGTTATAGTCCTGGTCTATACTCTGGCTGCAGCATATTGAACTCACTGAAGTTTCCAAGTTGTAGTCTGATGATAGCAGGAGATCAATGTGGTTCCCACCACTGTACTTCAAAGTGCTATACTGAGTGATGATAGCTTCTGATGATATTTTAAAAGGAAAATTGAAGCCCTTGCACCAATACAGAGAACCCTGAAGATTCTAACAACATGCACCCTATCCCTGCATGTTAGCTAGTAAACAGAGTGAGAAAATGCCTTGTGAGTCAAACCAAAGGCCAACTGAACCTAACATCCTGTCCCCACACTGCTCAACCAGATGGTCCCAGAAAGCACATAAAGAACACTTTAAGGCTATTGCCTTTTCCCTTTTTCAGGAGCTGATATTCAGTGTCATATTGCCTCTGAACCCTGAGGTTCCATTTAGCCACCTCAGTGTATATTCATGAATAAGCAGGTATGAATTTGTCTAATTCCCTTTTAAATCAAGTAGAGGTAGTGAGTGTCATCATATTCTACGTTAGAAAGATAATGGATGTTACTGTGAAAGCACTGCCTGTCCAAATACGTAAAATAAAAGCCATAGCCCAAGTCCTCTAAATTGGAGAGGCAGCCTTCTTTATTCACACATTAGAGAGTTCATGTTAGTAGATGGCTAGGGGAGGGCAAAAATAAAATCAATGTTAGTGTGTTAACAGGCCTATAGGCTTACAAAGGCTCTCAAAAAAAGAGAATTTGACAAAAAAAACCAAGCAGAAATGTTGACAATGCTAGCAAGATTTAGTATTCTTCTTTATGTATTCTAAGAAAAAGAAAGACAACATAATGTGATATCTTTGGCATGAAAGTAATGTGACGAAAATGATTGCAAGCCTCAAGGCTTTATGTGGTAGTCAGGAAGAGGAAAATATAAAACAACAGGTATGAACAGCATTTTTTTTTTAAATTTTTTAACACTTAGTCACAAAAATATTATGCCCGGGTGAAGAATGCTGGGAAAATGTATCTTAAATTCAAAATGTCATTCACAGCAAAGAGAGGAGGGAGTTTACTGCCTAGGGCTATACTAATTCTTTAATGTGATGGCATTCCTATTCAGAAAAGCCTGCAAGTTTTCCAAGCTGCCAAACATGGTTGGTATCCATGTCTTTATGCAGCCTTCCCTGCAAAGATCTTGAGTACATTTTCATTTTAATGGGTTCCCAAGTCAAGCATATCTGGCAGAGCCGCGCTGTGGAAAAAAGGAAAATGAGTGAGATCTCATCCAAAGGACAGTGGCTTCCTTCTGCATCAGCTGCACTAAAAATAGCACTTTAAAAACAGCCACACTGCACAGAATACAAAATGCTATCATGACTGAAATGCTGACATTTTAATTGCATGTGGCAAATAGGGTGGGTGTGATGGCAAGTATAGTTAATATTTTGCAGCCCTACATTATTTCCAGCACTCAGAATAAAATTGCTCAGTAAGTAATCTTAAGTGTCTCCATTTATATATATATACTGAATATGGGCTGCTTGTTTTTGTAGTTGCATGCCTTCAAGTCATTCCTGACTTATGGTGACCCTAAAGTGAACCTACCACATTTTTTTTTTTAATTTACCTCACTTTCAGCTGATTGTATGCCTTCTTTTCCTTCTACTCACCCTTCCCCCTTAATGGTCTCAGCAGGTTGAATTTATGAGCCTATGAAAGAAAAGAACAGAAGCATCCTTTCCTGAAACTATTTGCATTGGTGAAAATATCAAATACCTGATGGAGTACTGAATGATAATCATACAATAAGAGTGAAAGGGATATACCTCTGTTGTCCAATATATATAAACAGATATAGATAAAGATGCAAATACACAGATACAGATATGAGTGAGTCTCTCTCTCAATCTCTCTCTCTCTCTCTCTCTGTGTGTGTGTGTGTGTGTGTGTGTGTGTTTGTGAGAGAGAGAGAGAGAGAGAGAGCAAAACACAAGAACATGTTTTTTTTTCCATTTTGTTTTTCATCTCAGCACCATTTTGGCCACTGAGAATGACAGTAAAAATGATCAAACAGTGGTCTGCTAATGCATTATAGATAGCCATATGCAGTATGGCAGTTTTATACCTGTGTATTTACTTGCTATGAATGCAAAATATAGTAAGAGTGACAGGTAATGTGGCCAAAACTTCCACTCTCTGTAAGCATCTGTGTACTATGAATTATAAATGAGAGTCTTGTGTCCAAAGGTAGTGAGCAATGCAGATAATGCCATTGGAGTAAATGAATACAAAGTAAACAGCTGCTTTTTGCATTCAGGGCACACAGGTACATTTAAGAAGTCACCACTACAGATTGCAGATAACTGGAAAAACAGCTGTGCTTGGTGCTAAGTGTCAGATGTGAATTTACCTAGGTTACTGAGAGCAAGTAAGAAGGGTATTTTCTCATCTTCATATTTTTTGACAACTTACCAGAAGAGGTGAGTTATGCTCATATGAATGCCCTTGATCTGACCCAAATTCCATCTGTTTTCCCCAAAGCTCTGCTGAAACTTGAAAACTGTATAGCTGTTTTAGCATGGTTTCTTCCCCATCAAATTTATGAGAAGCACAACATTTTGGGAGGCTGTTTTTACATTATTATTATTATTATTATTATTGGCTTTGTGTTATGTTTGTTTGGATTTGAGGCCGTGAACCAGGTCATCAAGCTACTCTGATTTCTAATCTGACTTTCCAAATTCCATAAGTTTTCTACACCTTAAAAAAAAAAAACCACCACATCCCCATTTCTGACTTAATTTGCCTTATTCACAGAGTACTTTATTATTTCTTCTAAATTTTGTGGTGATATTTTTGAACTTCTTGTCATGAGGTGACCAAACATTAAAATGCCATCTTGCCAGCTGCTTGCATTTTCAGATCTTTTAAAACTACATCTGAGGAGTTACCTTGTGCTAGCTTTCCTTGCACTTTTTTTAAGCACCAGAAACTGGGAGGCTACAGGCAACTGGAGAGATGATTGTGTAATGAAATACAGCACACTGACATGGGTCTATCACCACAAATACAAGAATGTCTCATCTCAACCTAAAAAATGTACTTTAATTGTCTACTTCAATTTTTTGGTTAAAAAAAATCATTTCTATCAATCTGAATGAGAATAGTTGTAAAATTTGGCTCACCACTACATTCAGTCAGACTACATTCCAGTTAACAACAACAATGAGTTTTATTGATTAGTCAACTGACCATATCAACAATAACATACAACATATCAAGATACATACAAAGATAAAACTGAGTCACTCCTTGAACTCATAAAAATTAACTAGGAAGTTAAGAGCCTAAAAAACAAATAAAACACACATAAAATTAAATAAGAACAGATCTAATAAAATAGGGTACAGGGTAAAATACATAATGAATACACCTATATGCTCTACTGAAGATAGAAGCAAAACACTTAGTCCTACACACAGTGGAAATGCTGCCATCTTGTAGCGACCAAGCAAAAGTCATATTAAGCTTCTATACTGATTGTATCCCTTTAAAGCTTCTGCACCTGAGAGCCAAATTAGCAACAAAAG
Organism: Sceloporus undulatus; assembly: GCF_019175285.1. Classification (NCBI taxonomy): domain Eukaryota; kingdom Metazoa; phylum Chordata; class Lepidosauria; order Squamata; family Phrynosomatidae; genus Sceloporus; species Sceloporus undulatus. The sequence continues at coordinate 153,787,177 of NC_056526.1, forward strand.
GCATCTTTCCTAGACGTATGTTTTACGATGATGCCATATTACCCCTAGTCTCAAGAGTCAAACAGTCAAGCTTGGGAAGTTTAAAAGTTTAAAAGGACATGACATAGAAACACATAACACACCTCTGAAACTCAATCATAAGGCTAATTCCTCAGTACTCTCTATTCAAGGCCAACAAGAAATTATTAAGAGTGATGAACAGTGGTTGAACAATAATTGTAATCTGTCCATGTATAAAAGAGGCCAATCTGAGATTCAACATCCTATACAGGATTTATTTGACAACTTCATCAAAGATGCTCTACCCAACCCAACTCCCTTGTCAGCCAACATAGCTCCATTGTCATTTAAAGGAGCTGCTACCATTGAAGGAGCTCATCAGTCTTCTGACTTCGCCTTGAAAACTGTGGTTCCATATGAAATACAGTTGGATTTGCATTGCTCAAGAGTATTATCTTATGAAGCGCACAGAACTGAGGCGGGGAAAACATGGGCACAGGAGCTAGCTGAGGTAGCTCAAAGTACAGTCCCTGAACCTGTAAAGGGACTGAATAGTTGTGGCCCTAACATGGTCGGTACAATAGTCAGACATAATAGTAATCTGGGGGAAAATGTCCTAATATATTCAGTGAGCTCTTCCTGTATGATATCATAAAGCTGATTTACAGACTGATTCTGCCATATCAATTTTGCAAATGCATTGCACTTTAAATACTGAGCTGCATGGTTTGACTCCATAAGCATACAATATGGCTATATCCTGATATTCATAAAGCATGTGAGGTGACTTTATTTTTTAATGTAAAAATTAAGTTAATAGTCTTGTCATTATCAGGTTATTTTTCCCCGATGATGCTCCCGCAAAGGTATCTATGGACCAGTACATACCGGCCCTTTAAGACGCCCTCATCATGTGCTAGGGTTGCCTTGGGGTGGCTCTTCCACATGCCCCTCAACCCTAGCATGTGACGAGAGAGTCAAAATAGTGGCACCCTGTACACACAGGCGCCACCATTGTTGTGCAAGCGCCGCACAACATCCACATGGCATCCACACGTGCCACGTGGTGCTTGTGTAATGAGTGCACCAGTGGCACACTGTGGCGCACTCATTATGTCGCCACTGCAGCATAGAAAGAACCCACTTTTTCCACCAGTGGGAAGCCTTGCGGTTTGGTGGCTGCAGCTTCCCTCCGGTGGAAAAACTGCCGCCATCAGCCCAGACCTTCAAAGAGGTATGTACCGGGCCTATAAACATAGAAAACTTTTAAACAGTTTATTCCTTTGTTACTCTTTAGTTGTTGAACTGAGTTGAGTTTTGATACTTTCACATTCCATTGGAATGCAAATGCTAACATGACACCCCAGCCCTTTTGCCCTTAATTGCCAGGTACTGGAAGAAACAGATGGCTAAAATGGAAGCTGAGGAACAGGTATTTGAAGATCAATGGAAATCTGTTGCAACAAATGCAAAGGGGTGTTGATGCTCCTTTGAGACTAACTGTATGAAAGACATTGTAGCATGAACTGTCATTGACTCAGTCAACTTCCTCAGGTGCACAAAGTATACTCAGTCTATGAAAACTCATGCCACAACGTCTTTAATACAGTTAGTCTCAAAGGAGCAGCAAGATCCCTTTATATTCTGATATTCCAGACTAACATGGCTATATCTTTGAATTGTGTTGCACCAAATATAAGTGAAAATATGGCAGAAGAGATATTAAGCTGACAAATGAGATCTGAACTTCATCATGCTTCTTTTGTGATCGAGCTAAATAGGAAAGCAAACTCAGCCAGTTTACAGACTGCCCCTTTCCCCGACGGATCGGGGCCTCAGCTGCCACAGTGGCAGTCCTGAGGCCCCAATCCGCCACTTTTCCAGGCCGTGGGAAAGCGGCAAAAGGACGCTTTCCCGCGTCCTGGAAAGGGAGACACGGCGGGGAAAGGGAGAAAGCAGCTACTTGGCCCGTTTCTCCTTTGTATTGCTGGTGCAGCTGTGTAAAGGCTGCTCCAGTGACACAAAACCAGGAAGGAACTCCAAAATGGAGCTCCTTCCGATGCTGTGGAAAGGGTGCCACAGGCGTCTTTCTGTGGCGCCAGGACATCATGTTCGCACCACTCCGTTTGGAGGAGGCGTAGCCGTGACGTTGTAATGGTGGCACCCATGTAGAATGGGCGCTTCCATTTTGTACATACTCTGTACGTACTAGGGTTGAGGGGCATCTGAAAGAGACACCCCCGGGCAATGCTAGTACGTTCAGAGTACGTACTAGGGTGCCCATTTGTAAAGGGCCACAGCTTCTCATTAATGTTTCAGCTTCAAATGTTCATATGCTGTCATCAGGTTAACAGAATGCTATATAAGAATCAATGCTGAGATTTAACAGTATAGTCATATGTATGCTTACTTTGATTGTTTCCAATGGGCATACTCTCCAAAAGCTCCTAAGAATGCATTATTTCTTGTCAAAATGATTATTTATGGAGTGCCTTTTTGTTTTTGCTGAAAGAAGAACTGCTACTTAGTTACAGTTTATGTAAATTGGGGGAGGGGAAGAATAAACTCTTCCCTTCTATTATCATCTTTAGTTGAATGTGGCATGTAATGTGGCACGCCACTGGAAGACCATGATGTAATCAGTCTGCCATGATTCATTGCAGCATAAATGAAATGAGAACACTAATTCTCAAAAGCTAGCAGTTTAAAAATCCTAGAAATATGGAATGAGGAAAGGGCTGAAATGAGATTTAAAACAATTTTGACCTTCATGATTCTTGAATTGACAACTTTCCTCTGCTTCTTTCCTTGCCTCCTTCCTCTTCTCATTTGGATTACAAATTGAAAGAGATATACAAAATAAAGCTGGGAGGGGGCAATTTGCAAACTGCTCAAGCTAACTAATGATGGTAATGGTACCTTTGTTGAGGTCTTTTGCAGAGATGAAAACTGATTGGAGTGTTAGTTACTGAATAATTGTTTATCCTTCCAAAAACTGAACTTAACTGTTTGCTAAAATCTGTCATTTTCATTTCTATCTGAGCTACACTGCCTTGAATTCTGGAGGAGAAACTCAGGTGACAAACTTCTAATATAAGAGGGACAGCATTGCTAGGAAATCTTGTTGTCTGACTTAGAGGCCTATCTTTTTTGGGACGTGGCAAATACATGTGGTGCAAGCAGAAGATGAGGGCTTTGTGAACTAAAATCAGAACCACAATGGTCACCATTGAAATCAGTACCACCTATTCAAGGCCTGAAGACCACTGATAGGTTCATCATTTGTACTGCACTAGGAGGAGCAATATACAACGTGAGCAATGTGCAATGTGAAATACACATATAAAGCTCAGTTTCTGAGGAGGGTGCAGAAAGTGAGGTTGTTTGGGGGGTCACCTTTGTCTCTTTAACTGTTTTAAAGGCTTGTTTGGGGACATTTGGCTTTGGCCATCTGTTCTCCCCGACCACTTGGTCTAAGGGGGCAGAGCTTCTGCTGAGTCACTGACTTGCTTGTAGACAGAACTAGCAGCCACCAGCTCTATATCAATGCTGCCTCAGCCTTTAGAGCTCATTCTCTTAGCAGCAGCTATATCAGTAAGTATCATTACAGTCTAAAATAGGTGGGGGATAAGTGCAGGGATGGAGGAAGAAGGATCTGTTGTCTCCTGCAATGTGTTTGCCATGCTTGTCTTCTTGCCAGAAAACTTAACTGATTACACTTGCAGCAATTGCAAACTGGTAGCTCCCTTGCAAGAGAAGGTCTACACAGTGCAGCTATGTGCTGAGACCCTTTAACACATCAGAGACACACAAGGACTACCTGACTAGAACAAAGGGGGGCTTGATCCTACAGAACCAACAGGAAGAAACTGCCAATAAAAATGAAGATGCTGTAACACTGAGGAAGCATCCTGGAGGACAGTCACTATCAGGAGCAGACTGTGCACAAGGGAGTTGGAACTGCTCCAAGCAAGCAATCACATTGTACATCTTTCCACATATAAAGGGGCTGAAGCGATGCAACCAGGAGACCAGTAGCAAGAAGTACTGCATGCTAAAGAAAGACTCAACCTATAAACCAACTGTAACAAGGATAAAATAAAGGTGTTGGTGGAAGGGGATTCATTGCTCAGGGAAGACTCAACCTATAAACCAACTGTAACAAGGATAAAATAAAGGTGTTGGTGGAAGGGGATTCATTGCTCAGGG
>NC_056526.1:153791395-153866923 GCF_019175285.1 Sceloporus undulatus
GTATCGAGGTAACTGTGTGTCAGCTGTACAAAAGAAGCATCAGCAATTGTGCTGTCTTCCTGGCACGTATATCCAGGATGTTACTTACAAGTTGCCAAAGCTCATCAAGAACACAGAGCAATACCCCTTTCTTCTTATTTGTGTGGGGACCAATGGCACTACAAAGAGCAGGTTAGAGGCGATCATCTTGGACTATGAAGCCACAAGCAGTAAAATGAAGGGTTTAGATGCACAGGAGGTATTCTCACCAGTTCTACCAGTGAAAGACAGAGGATCACATAGGCAAAGGAAGATACTGCAGATGAGTCACAGGCTAAGCAGATGGTGTCAAAAGAAGATGTTTGGCTTCTCAGACTACTCTCTGTACTTCCTAGACAAAGGATGATTGGCTAGAGATGGTCTTACAAAGACTGGGAAGAATGTCCTTGGAAAAAGCATAGAAAAACCTTTAAACCAAATACTTGGGGCAGGGTGGAGATGATATCTTAAACATCTGTTTTTTAAAAAAACAAGGTCTAAATGCAAGAATGTGAATTGTAGAGGAAAATCTGAGTGAGAGAATGAGTGCCACACTGAAACTCACAGTAGAATAAAAGATGACAATAAGCAACACTTTAGACGTCTATACACCAATGCACAAAGTTTGGGAAACAAACAAGATGAACTTGATTTGAAGGGCTAGTGCAGGAAGGTAAATATGTCTTTATAGGTATAACAGACTTGGTGTGATGACTGCTATGATTAAAATATAACAATTGAGGGATATAATCTATTCATAATCTAGAAAACTGGACTGAAATTAATAAAATGAAATTAAACAAATGTAAAATTCTATATTTAGGCCACATAAAAATGCACAAGTAGAGAATGGGGATACTTGGCTCTGCAGTACTAAATTTGAAAAGGACCTTGGGATTGTTGTTGATCTTAGGTTGGAAACAAACTGGCAGTGTGATGTTACAGCAAAGAAGGCAAATGGTATCTTAGCCTCATTAATGGAAGCATAGTTTCTAAAACACAGGAAATAATAGTATTCCTATATTCTATGCTGGTCAGCCCTTATCTGAAGTACTGTGTTCAGTTCTGGGTGCCTGACTTTAAGAAGGATATAGATCAGTTGTAGCAAGTTCAGAGAATAGCAAAGAGGATAAAAAGAGGAATCGAGAACAAAACATGAGGAGAGGTTGAAGGAACTGGACATATTCAGCCCGGTGAACAGAAGCCCCTGGGCATGAGCCAGAGCACCACCTGTCCCATTTTGAAAGGGGATTGATTATCTAGACCCATTTCAGTCTGACTTCAGGCCTGGCTATGGGATGGAGATAGATTTGATCATATTTGTATAAGACCTGCCTCAGGAACAAGACAGTGATTGTGTGCCTCTATTGGTTCTGCTGGACCTCTCAGTGGCTTTCACTCTCATTAACCAGGGTATCCTTCTGGACTGTGTCTCTGGGATGAGACTAGAGCTTTACTTTACAGTGGTTCTGTTCTTTCTTGGAGTGGTAGCTTTTGAAGATGGTGCTGGTGAATGCCTGTTCAACATTCTGGTTTGTGGGGTAACTCAGGATTTGGTTCTGTCCCATATGCTATTTAATATCTACATGAAACTTCTGAAGAGAGGTTATCTAGAATTTAGTATTTGATGTCACAAGTATGAGGATGATATCAGGTTCTCTCTTGCATTCCCACCTAGCTCTAAAGAAGCTGTTTCAGTGTTCAATCACTGTTTGCTGTCAGTGATGGACTGGATAGGGGCAAAAAATGATCCCTAATTCAGACAAGACAAAGGTGCTTCTGGTCTTTTAAAAGGCAAATCAGGGAACAGGGATCCAGCCAGTGCTGAATAGGATATAAACCCAATGAAATCAACTTGGGCGTATTACTGGGTTCAGATTTGATCCTTGATGTCTTATAGTTTTGTGGGGGCCATGAATGTGGTTGCACAGTAAAACTGGTGCACCAGCTGGACCTGTTCCTTGAGATGTCAGATCTGGCTATGGTGACACATGCCTTGATTCCATCTGATCTGGATTACTTTAACATGCACAAGATGATGCTGCCTTTGGAAGCTGTTCAGAAATTTCACTGGTGCAGTCAGGTTGCTGAAAAGAGCTAGCTGTGATGAACATATAGCTTCCTTGTTGAAATAGCTTCACTGGCTACCAGTTTGTTTCTGAGCAGAATTAGAAATGCTGGTTATGATCTTTAACGCTCTAAATGGTTTGGAACTAGAGTATCTAAAAACTGTATCTCCTTATACATGCCTGTTCAAGGTTTATAATATTTTGGTTAGTGTTTTCTCCCAGTCCCACCACCATCGCAGATTTGGTGAGAGCATCAGTGGCTGCTTCCATACTGTGGAACTCCTTCTCATAGGAGGTTTGGTTGCCCCCCCCCCCTGTTCTGTTTCTGTCAGTGGGCAAAGATTTTTTTATTTATGGCTTAGGGTTTTAAATCATGTGGCAGAAGCTGTTTTCAATGTAGTGTACTGTGATTTTAACTTTTAAATTATTTTGTATGTGTTTTAAATTGTTTAAAATATAATTATTTAGGCCCAAGACAGACAGGCGGGAAGCAGCATGTCAGCACCGATTCTAGGCTTCAGGAGCGCACATCAACCACACGCTCCCAAACCCTAGTCCATATAGATGCCGCCATCATGGTGGCCTCCCATCTCCATGGGGGCCACCATGATGACACAAGTGCAGTGCTGCATCTGTACATCAGGGCACTGCACTTGTGTCATTGATGCACCACAGTGCTCTAATGGTGCACTGAAGGTGGTGCCTGCGAGCACCAAAAAGAACCCACTTTTAGAGGGTTCTTTTAGGTGTGGAGGGAGCCCGCATGGTTTGGCTGCTGTGGGCTCCCTCAGGAGCAAAAACGGGTGGCTGCAGCCTGCCCTTTTGGAGCAATCTGTCAAGACCCTTAGTTGCTGTTTTTAAACTTTCTAAAATACCCTAAAGGCAACAGATCCTATCTGATCTTAGAAATTAAGCAGTGTCAGCCCTGGTTAGGAATTGAATAGGAGACTGCCAATGAATATCAAGAGCTGTAGGCCCTATTTCAGAGGAAGGAACTGACAAAACCACCTCTGAATATTCTTTGCCTAAGAAAACCCTGTGAAATTCATGGGATCATTGTAAGTAGACAGATAGCTTGGAGTCACATACACACACAAAATATGATACAGTAGTCCCTCGGGTTACGAAATTAATTCGTTCCGCCGCTCCGTTCGTAACCCGAGTAATTTCGCAACCCGAAAAGGCTTTTTTTAGCGCTGGAAAGCCGCTAGCCACGCTTTGCGGTTTGAATTTCGCGCCGAAAAAAATTCGTAACCCGAAAAAACCTTCGTATCCCGGAACAGTTTTTTCCAATGGAACTTTTTCGTATCCCGGAAATTTCGTAACGCGATCAATTCGTATCCCGGGGTACCACTGTATTAGCTTAGCTTTACTTTAACTTGTTGCAAGCAACTTTTGGTCTTTTGTCAAGAGAAATGCAGGAGGATGATGAGGATGACACAGCAACAACTAAATAAATACTTATGTGTTCCAGTTCTTATCCCCATTTAGCCACAAAACCCATTGGGAAACCTTGGACTTACCACTATCTCAGCCTACCTACCTGTAAGTATAAAGCTGAAAGAAAGTGAAAGGAGGCACATTGTTTTTTATTCATTAGAAGACAGATGGAATATAAATTTCAATGACTGCCCCAGTGTGTGTGAAAATCATTTGGTTGAAAGCAAAAAGTTATGGACTATGATCCTTCTCAGCATCACTGGTGTAATTACATTGGAGTTGTACTGGATGAGACTGTTGTGCAACTGACAAAGCAATAGGCAGAAATGCCTCCTGATGCCTGATTAGGATAAATCCCATACGTAACCTCCTAGAAAATTCAACTGCCTGTGTAATAGTATTTGTACCACCAGAAATCACAAACATGATTACATGCGCTACAGGCATGGTTGGAGGTATAACCAACAAAGCAAAAAAAGAGGACCCTAGATCAACTCCTCCTCATGTTCTCTGATAATTTGGACACATTGATTCTTGTACCTTGACAAACCAATCACTTTAGGTGAAAGACATCTATTGGAGTGTATTGTTTAGTTTAAACATGGAAGCCCTGGGCATATTACTCTACATATTACTGTAAAAATACAGTACAAATAATAATCAAAGCATAACATAACACAACATAATAATCTAAATAACAATCCCCAATTCTCCCCTGGTAACAAAAACAACAATCAGTTAATATATATCCATTATATATCTGAATAATAATACTCAGGGTGGCACAGCCAGGTGTTCCGGAGGCAATAGAGCAGACGTGTTTCAATACTCTGCCACTCTCCTCTGCATCTACCTCGGGACCATCACAGCCAGGTATTCTGGGGACAGTGGATCTGGCATTAAAGTCCTTGCCACACACCTCCTCATTCTTTTCTGGGCCGGTGCAGCCAGGTGTTTTAAAGTCTCCTCTGCACCTACTCAGCTTTGCTGGAGAGTTGTAGCCCAGCAAGGCAGCTTTTAAAAGGGTCCTCTGTGCCCACTCAGGTGTGCTGGAGTTCTGGGTTCTCTTGAAAGTTGTTTTTTGTTTGAAATATGCTAAAGTAGCTAAGCTAAGGAAACCTGCAAATATTGTCAGGCATATCAAGCACAGCAAAGACAATAAGACGTGATGAATGTTTCACAGTTTATTTTACATGGAAGTATTGCTTTTAACACAGATCGTGTGCATGTTTGTGTTTTTCTTTCTCACTATTGCCTATGCATCTGATCTTTGAACCTGAATATTATTCAGACACCAATAATTTCTGAGCTGGGTGGGTACAGAAACTGTCTGTTCTGTCATGTCATGTCTCCATATGTAGCTTGGCCAAAAACCCCTGTGAAAGGAAGAAAACCACAGTGAGTCACTAAAAGAGCTTCACAGGGATACCCTTCTCTCTCTCTCTCTCTCTCTCTCTCTCTCTCTCTCAAAAAGTGCTTTAGAAGTACTTGGAAGCTGGCAAAATAATCTCTTGAATAAACCACCAGTGGGGAATAAACTTGTAATCACGAAGGAGAGCCTGCTGTTCACTATATCAACAAAAATACATTGGGCCTGAGGCAAACCTGAGGGCAAACATATCCCAGATGGATCTGAGAGGGCCTAAATACCTTCAAAGATAAAAATTTAATTAGAGGGAATGCCACTGTAGTGAATAAAAGGGTTCTTTGGTGATTTTTAAAACCCATTGTTTTCTGCTAGTATGGTGCACTTTTGATGCAAGGGACACTTTAAATTCAAAAGTGTACTTTTGAAAAAATACACACAGTGGAGACTGAAAGAGTTCAGAAGGCCAGATATATATTTTCCTCACTGATGAACTTCCCACTCCCCATGACCAGAATATAATTCAGTTGCTATATTCGTTTTTACAATGTCAAAATAAAGGGGAAGGCATTACTCATTACACATTACAAGCAGTTTCACTTTATGATTACACAACCTGAAACCTAGGATTCTCAGAGGCACATTAAAAGAGATCTCAATGTGATTGTGTGTTTAAGCTTGAGTTATTTCCTCTCAATGAGGAAACAGTGTTATACTAATGCTATGGATAACATGCCTGATGTGAAAAGGTTGTAAAAAGACTATGTGTACAGTGGATAAGTGCCATTCTGGAGTAAACAGAACCAAATTCTAGGAAGAGAAAGGAGAAGCCTTATATATTTAGATTTTTTTTAAAAAAAATTAAATTTAATTCTAATTTTTAAATTTAAAAATATTATTTTAACATTTTCTTTAGAAGCATCACATCTTTCCAAATTTTCCCTTTAACCACATGAAACTATGCACATGTAAGTATATTTAGTATGTGTATATGATACTGTAACTTAAAGATATAATTTTAATTTTGCTGGTTGTTTATGGTGGGATACAGACCACCCAAAAAAGGCAGTCTGCCGGTGCCTCCTTTTCTGCCAGTGGGAAGCTGCAGCAGATAAACCGTGTGGTTTCCCGCCAGCAAAAAAGAACCTGCAAAAAGCAGGTTCTTTTTTGGTGGACTTGTGACACCCAAGTGCGCCAATGGCACACTTGTGATGTCACGAGTGCACCATGATGTGCAGATGCTAAGCATTCGTCACATCAAAATGGCGGCGCCTGTGTGTGTAAAGGGTGCCGCCATTTTGATGTACAGAATTTGTACTAGGGTTAGGGAGTGTCTGCATGGTGCGCACTCCCTAACCCTAGTACCACCGCCGCCACGCCACATTTTGCCCATCTTTACCAGGCCCATGTCACAACTATTGCAATTATTTTCAGTAATATATGGGAATTACAACTGATTAGTAATATTAATACAAAAACATTACTATGGATTTTGTATGGTGTAGTACGCAAGGAGATCAATGTAGGGGTGATGTCATAAGCAACCACACAAGGTGGCACCAACCCTAGTGATGCAACTGCCCATAGGATACTTCCCAGGATCATTCTGAAAAGAACATGCCAAGTCTCCTTGATTTGCCTGAAAGAAACGTGGAATGTAGTTGTCTATGCCCCTTATCACATGGAGGCTTACTATCAGCAAAAGGTTCCTGAAGCATTTCTGAAGTGCAAATGTGGGATAGCTGGTCACACTTCTTAATCGTCATTGAGGTGTCCTGTCTCTATCCCATTGTCAAAGCGTTCATGGAGCATCCATTTCTTGAATAAAGGGATTATTCAAGAAATGGCTGCTCCATGAAAGCTTTGACAACGGGAAAGCATCAATGACAATTAAGAAGTGTGATCAGCTATCCCACCATCACAATTCAGGAATGCTTCAAGGATCTTTTGCTAGCATTTGCTAGCTGGATGGCCATCTGTCGGGCATGCTTTAATTTAGATTTCCTGCATGGCAGGGGGTTGGACTGGATGGCCCTTATGGTCTCTTCCAACTCTATGATTCTATGATTCATTTTAGCAACGGTAAGTGCTTCCATGTGAAAGAGTCCTATGACAGGCAGTGACAAGAGGCTTTAAACCAAGGTGAAAAGCTTTCTTGGAAGAGTGGCAATATAAATAGAAAAATATGTTAGTGCAGGCCCAATACTAAAGAATTGTCTTGGAAACAATTATTCACCAATTTCATCTTGTTCAAATCATTACTATTTTTGAAGAGCGGATGGGAGGAGAGGCAGACTTTTTCTGGAATCTGGGTCCTTTTTTAGTACTTTCAAAAGCAAAGTACCTGATCTATATGTTTCATTTACATGTGCCTAGTGTTAATTTTTGGATTTTAAAAAATGCTGAAACATATTGAACTGTGGTTCTTTTTTGTGGTATATTTCAGCCTCTTGTACCAAATTTTCTGTTAAAGTAATGTACTGGAACACATCTACTTCATTACATGAGGCATATTTGTAGTTTTGTGGAACTAGAGGAGCCTTACTAGACCTCTGACTCATTGAAAATGAGACTGCTGAACCTATGTACAAGCATTGTTTCCTGTGGGAGCCATGGAATTCAATGATCTCTACGGTTGACCTACATCATGCTGGCAGAAAATAAGTCTTCACCAGCATACTTATGAGAGGCAGCAGAAATCACTGAGTAGGATCTGAAGAATATTCAAAAAATATTGGGGAAGAAATTAAAAAAAGAGTATTTCAAGTATCAAGAATCTTTGCACTTTTTCTATAATGCTTTGCTATTAGAATCCCTGATGGTACAGTGGTTAAATGCCGGTACTGCAGCCACTCACTCACAGTCACACGGTTGTGAGTTCGATACCAGCTAGAGGCTTCAGGGTTGAGTCAGCCTGGCATCCTTCTGAGGTTGCTAAAATGAGTACCTAGCTTGCTGGAGACAATTAGCTTAATATTTATTTATAGTATTTATACTCCATTTTTCAGCTAAAAGGCTATCAGAGCAGCTTACATTTTGTTTAAATTAGACATTTCCCTGCCCTCAGGCTTACAATCTAAAAAGACAAGACAATAAAGGAGAAGGGAATGACAGTGGGGAAGGGGAAAGTCCAGCAGATCTTCTTGCCCTCTGATGCCTGGCCCACAGCAAATGGACTGGAGGGAGGGCCTTCTTCTTTTTCCGGCAAGGCCTGGAGTTGACCTTACACATTGTAAACTGCTTAGGGAGTGCTTAAGTGCACTGATAAGCAATATAAAAATGCACTTGCTATTGCTAGTAATCACAAAAATGTATGTGTGTATTTTTGTTGTTCTAGAGGAGGTGTTGCACAGAAATTGTTGTTTTCTGCAGAGAAGAAACATTTCCTGCACAGGTATAGGATGGGGGAACACCTGGTTTGACAATGGTACATGTGAAAAGGATCTAGTCTTAGTAGACCACAAGTTAAACATGAGTCAACAATGTGATGTGACAGCTTCCAGCTTCAAGCAATCTTGGATGAAACGGATTTTCTAGACCCATTTCAAACTGGCTTCTGGGTGGGCTATGGAGTTGAGACTGCCATGGTCGCCTTAGTCGATGATCTCCTTCTGGGCATGGACAGGGAAAGCGTGTCCCTGTTAGTGCTTTTGGAGATCTCAGAGGCTTTCGATACCATCGACCATGTTATCCTTCTGGAACGCCTGAGCGAGTTGGGTATCGGGGGCACTGCTTTCCAGTGGTTCCGTTCCTACCTCTCAGGTAGATTCCAGATGGTGCAGCTGCGGGACTCTTGCTCCGATAGGAGGGAACTCACATCTGGTGTCCCTCAAGGAGCCATTTTGTCCCCCATGCTATTTAACATTTACATGAAACCGCTGGGAGAGATCATCCGGAGATACGGGGCATGGTATTATCAATACGCTGATGACACTCAAATATGCTTCTCTTTGTCTCCGACTGATGCAGTGACTAGGGATGGCATCTCTCCTCTAAATACATGCTTGGACTCGGTAATGGGCTGGATGAGGGAAAACAAACTCAGTCTGAATCCAGAGAAAACGGAAGTACTAGTGATAGGCTCCCCGGACCCGGGTAGTGAAATTTGTCCACCTGTCCTGAATGGGGTCACGCTCCCCCTGAAGGACTCAATTCGCAGCTGGGGAGTGCTTCTGGACTTGTCGCTCCAATTGACATCTCAAGTGGATGTGACGGTCAGAAGCGCCTGTTATCAGCTTCAGCTGATATGCCAGCTGCGACCCTACCTGGGCCGGGGGACCTTGAAACTATGGTACATGCTCTGGTAACCTCTCGATTGGATTTCTGTAATGCACTCTACATGGGGCAACCCTTGTACCATACCTGGAAGCTTCAATTGGTGGTTAAATGCCTGTACTGCAGCCATTCACTCAAGACCACAAGGTTGCGAGTTCAAGACCAGCAAAAGGGCCCAAGCTCGACTCAGGCTTGCATCCTTCCGAGGTCGCTAAAATGAGTACCCAGACTGTTGGGGGCAAATTAGCTTACTTGCTAATTAGCTTACTTGCTGTTCACCGCTATGATCTTTGGAATAGCGGTATATAAATAAAACAAATTATTATTATTATTATTATTATTATTATTATTATTAATATGGCCGCGAGATTGGTCGCTGATTGTTCTAGGGCGGACCACATAACATCCATCCTGCAAGATCTCCATTGGCTGCCTATTCGCTTCCGGGCGCAATACAAGGTGTTACCTATAAAGCCCTAAATGGCTTGGGCCCAGGTTACTTGGAGGACCGCCTCTCCCCATACAATCCGCCCTGCACATTCAGGTCAGCCGGGAAAAATCTGCTAAGGGTTCCGACTGTGAGATATGCGTCAACCTCGCAAAGGGCCTTCTCTATCTCGGCCCCAAAAATTTGGAACACCCCAATGAGCTCTGCTCCACCACCTCCCTGGATCTCTTTAAAAAGAGACTTAAGGCCTTCTTTTTCCACAAAGCTTTCCCCCATGTGCTCTGATATTATATGGTTCTCCCCCCCCCCCCCCCCCCCGATATGTATCTGCATCATTGACATCAACTCAGCTGGCTTTGATTTGGTTATATAGCTTTTTAAATTGTAATTGGTAATTTGTTTTATTGTTCTATTTTATTGTATGTACATATTGTATTTTTAACATGTATTATTGTATTCTCTGTATTTTTGTGCACCGCTTTGATCAATGTGGAAAAGCAGTATAAATATTATTATTATTATTATTATTATTATTATTATTATTATTATTAAAAAAGCCAAAGCAGTTATAAGCATCAAGAGAAGTATAGTGTCTAGACTGTGGGAAGTAACAGTACCACTCTATTCTGCTTTGGCCAGACCTCATCTGGAACACTGTATCCAGTTCTGATCACCACAGTTCAGGAAGGATCTTGACAAACTGGAGCATGTCTAAAGGAGAACAACTAAAATAGTGAAAGGTCTGGAAACCATGCCCTTTGAGGAGAGGCTTATGGAGTTGAGTATGTTTAGCCTGGACAAGAGAAGGTTAAAAAGTGATATGATAGCCCTGTTTAAATACTTGAAAGGATGTCATACTGAAGATGGAGCAAGTTCATTTTCTGCAGCTCAAGAACATAGGCCCTGGAACAATGAATTCAAACTACAGTTGGCCCTCCATTTTTATGAGTGACCCATTCTGGACTCCCCCCCCCACCAGTAAAAATGGAGGCTCACATTTATTCAAGTCCCATAGGCTTGAATGGGGTGCACTCACCATTGCAAATAGCCCAGATCCTCACTCTGCATATACTCAAGGATGCAGATCTCATATTCACAAGTTAGGAGGGTGACTATACAGGAAAAGAGATTCCACCTCAACATGGGGAAGAACATCTTGACAGTATGAGCTGTCTAGGGGAGTAGTGGAGTCTCCTTCTTTGGAGGTTTTTAAACAAAGGCTGGATAACAATCTCTCAGGAGTGCTTTGATTGTGTATTCTTATGTGGTAAGGGGTTGGACTTTATGACTCTTGAGGTCTCTTCCAACTCTTTGGTTCTCTAATTCTAAATGAGTTTTTTCCTGTATATAAGAAAATTTATTCACAAAAAATGTTTATGACAAAAGTTAACATCTCTACAAATGCAGGAAACTTGTTTTCTACACAATAACAATGCAATTTTCAATATTGATGTTGTTTGCCCAGAAGAAGTCCTGAACTGTAAATAGCCTGCAAAAACTTATATTACTTTTGCACAAGAAGGAGAAAATTTGTCAAATTATTCATTATTTGTTCTCATCAGCATGAATGAAATTTACAGAGATTTGCACCACTAAAGTAGAGACTATTATCTCTTGCAAACTATTGACAAGCTGGAACATATCCAGAGGAGGGTAACCAAAATGACAAAATGTCTGACAGTCATACCCTATGAAGGATAGTTTAGGGAAATGGGTATGTTTAGCCTGGAAAATAGGAGGTTAAGAGGTGACATGATAGCCATTTTGAAATATTTGAAAGGATGACATATTGAAGAAATAGAGGAAGACCGCATGCCAGATGGATAGCAATAGCAGCTTCATTTATATACCACTTCATACTGAACTAAGCAGTCTCTAAGTGGTTTACAACTAAGCTAATTGCCCCCAACAAGCTGGGTACTCATTTTAGCAACCTTGGAAAGATGCAAGCCTGAGTCGAGCTTCAGCCCTGGCAAGTATTGAACTCGCAACCTTTTGGTTCAATTATGGAAGTCACAGTCCTGAATTTACAGGACTTAATCAGAGCAGTTGAGGACAGGGGGTCTTGGAGATGTCTCATCCACAGGGTCACCATGAGTTGTGGTCAAACTGAGGGTAATTAACATCAAACAAACATATTGAAGTATCAAACTTGATTTCTACTGCTCCAGAAACTAAAACATGGACCAATGGATTCAAACTGTAGGAAAAGAGATTCCTGTATATTCAGAGGAACTTCCTTATGGTAAGAGCTGTTTGACAGTGTTGTGCATCTGCTCTCAGTGTAATGTTTCTTCCTATCTCAGTACTCAACATCTGAAATGAGCCCAGATGGACCCCTATAGCCAATCAGTGGCTAGGGGGACAGACTTGTGCTTGAAAGCTCCCAGAATAAGTTGCACCCTGGGTGGAAACTTTTTGAAGGAAGTACTTGGTATCTCCTACCACAATATTTGAAAAAGAACATCCACACACATAACCAAAACCTATTACTCTATGTGCAGTTGGCACTCCTGAATTAGATAAGTTTAGTAAAGTACAAACCTCATGTCACCTAAGTGTCATGTACTACCATGAGGTATGAGATTGCAATTGCTTTGGTCTCAGAGAAAATTAATTGTGGGGCAAGAAGCACAGCCTATTATATTTCAGGCTTGAATCAATAGTCCTTAGTCTGGTTACAAGGGACACCTTTTCTGTATTCGAAATGTTATGAATTCTAAGCTATGACTTAAACCAAGCTTATTGTTAGGAGAGTGAAAGGGCCAGAACAGATGGCCCAAAAAAACCCTGCTTCTGGGCATCTTTGGTGCATCACATTTAGACGCTGTATGTCCCAATGCTGCGGGGAAACCATCTTGAAAGCTGCCTGGCTACCCAGATGTGGCAGGCTTCATGATGCTCTGGTGTTTACACGCTGCATGTTGCCCAAGCAACATGAAGCCACCATGGGACTGCATGGGAGCAGATCTTATCCACTCCTATTTCGGCTGAGTTCAAAGTGGATTGGGGCCACGACATGTGTTCGTTGTGGATCCAATCCATCTTTGGAAGGGGCAGCTTCAAGCCTCCCCTTGAGGGCCATCTGTTCTGGCCCAAAGTCTGCACTAGTACATGCATACTGCAATTAACATTTGCACAAGTGTTTGTACAAAAGCAATTAAGCAAAAAATGTATTACTGTTTGAACAGTATTTGAAAGTTGAGCAATCCCTTTGCCTAAATGTTTGTGAACTAAAACTGTACTGAATACCACTTTGGAGTTGATTTTATAAATGTGCAACTACTAATTTAACAGACTTTGCACTGTCATCATGGCACACTTGGATATCGGGCTTCAGATTTTAAAGGTAATCAGCACTGTGGCTGTTTAGAGCTGACATTCAACTTAATATTTCCATATGTTGCTTCCTGGTAGGTTTGATATCTCACACTGGGTTCAAAAATACAAATAGACTTAGACATGAATAACCTACGTGATCCACTTTTTTCCAGATGGCAAATCACACAAATTTCTGTCAGATAACCTAGAGTTCACTTTCATTCTGATTTTTTCTTAGTTTTCATCATGACTCACTGTGTGTCATCCAGCCTATAACAAAATGATATTAAAAACTGTGAAACACAAACAAGTGCACGGCTAAATCTACATGAAGGCTGTATCTCAACATTACTGGATCATATCCCTGCCCTGGTTAAATTGTTTTATTACCACATGTACCTGTTTTAATTGAAAATGAATCAGTTTGGAAAGTCACATAGGACCCCCATTACATAGCCATATTGGTGTAAGGGGTGCTGTCTGTATGGGGTATTTTTTTTGTATTGGCTTATGTCACAAGACCACAACAGCTAGGGGTTGTTGTTGTTGTTGTTGTATGGGGGTAGATTCCTACAACACATGTGCAGATTTGAATATTCATTCCAATATGGACACTGATATAAACAAGGGACTTAAACTTCTGTGATATGAATGAGCAATGACCTCAGTGATCAACTGACCTAGGTAACCATCCAACAACCTGCCCCCCCACCCCAACTCCAATTCAACTACAGACCCAAATTGAGAGTCAAACCATGCATTTTTAAAACCCAGAGAAAAATAGCAGAATAAACTGGAGGGTTTTTTTAACATCACTTCAAAGCCATCAAAAAGAAGTGTTTCCACACTGGAAGTAAAGAAACATTGTGTGTTCCAACAGGACTGGAATATAGGTGAGGACAAATTATTTAGCCTGTGTACATTCAGCCCAAGGGTTCCTGGCATTGCAAGGAAAGGTCAGTCAGAACACTCTTTTCGCCTGCTGGTGAATCCACAAATGCCATAAGCAAAGAGTAAGAACATACTAGATATCTGTGGAGCTGTAGATGTGTCAGATGGCTGACACAAGCCAAACAGAACAAGGAAGGGGGGCGGGGAAGAAAGGGGGGGAAAACCAGCAACAGACTACAGGAATACATCAGAGTAGGAAATAGAATTAGAAGATATTCTTTCCAGCGTTCCATGAAAACTCCATGAGAGTGCCTTAGAACAGGAGATTGAAAATCAATTTGAGTGAAGTTATTATAACAGATCACATAGGTTTAGGTTTTTTTTTTCTGCATTGTAATCTTGTGAAAGAAGCTTGCAGAATTTTTTGATTCTCTATAATTTGTTTCCTTTCAGGCTGCTTTTCTTTACAGTCTGCTCTATTCAAGAACATTGAAACTATTGATTTCCCCCCAAATTACATCTTTGTAATGACAGTGATAGTGTCCGGGGGGGAAATGCAATTTCTAAGCTAGGTTGCTTAGACCTGCAGTTCAGATGCAGACACAGTTGCCATTAATATCAATGGAAGTTTAGATTGTGCGCTCTCTCTCTCCTCTCTCTCTCTCTCTCTCTGTGTTTTTCATGGAGACAATGTGTTTTCCTAGAGTGATCCCTTCCTCATATGTAAATGAACTTCATTTATGTTAACTAATTTATATTTTAAAGTGTTTTATCATCTCTCTTCCTAATTTTAAATTGAAAGGCAGGTTATGCAGATTGTAATACCTATATAAAAAGCAAATAGGATGAGAAAAATGTGGGCCAGAGAAGCAGGAAGAACAGAAATAATAATAAAAAAATATCTGTGATGAGCAGCCAATACAATGTTATTACCAAGGGAAAGAGAAGGGAGAGAAAGAAGAACTCCGTACAAAGAGCTGATTCAATTCCCACATCATGTTTAATGTATTCTAAGATATGTTCTGTGTACACCTAAAACATAGTGTGAACTCAAAAATGATATGTTTGAAAACATATCATATGATATGCCAAGGAACCCTTATTCACTGCTGCTTTTGTTCAGTGTACCATCACTAGCAAATCTGGGCTGTCTGCCACTCAACAGGCAAAGTGATCTTTGCAAAACAAAAATAAAAACACTGTTTCAAAAGTCTTATAATGTACATATTGACTTCCTCTGTCTTTTAAAATGTGGTTGTTGTTGTTGTTGTCAGCATATCAGTGTTTGCACTTTGACAGAAGAGTTGTAGATTATATTTTACTGGAAATGAAACTGATATTTGTTTCTGGGCACCAAGATTAAGAATATTGACAAGCTGGAAATGCATTCAGAGGAGGGCAACCAAGAAGATCAAAGGTCTGGAAACCATGTCCTATGAGGAATGGCACAGGGAGTTGATTGAGTTTAGCATGAAGAAGAGTATATTGCTGTTTTTGTTTGTTTGCTTGTTTGTTTTTTGCTAGTCTAGAGACTAGAACATGATTCAGTGGATTCAAGTTAAAAGAGATTCCGAAAGAACTTGACTGTAAGAGTTGTTCGACAGTGGCCACTGCCTTGGGGGATACTGGACTCTTCTTCTTTGGAGGTTGGATGGCCGTCTCTGAGGTTTACTTTAGTGGTGTATTTCTGTGTGTCAGAGGGTTGGACTAAATGACCCTGACAATTACTTCCAACTCAAACATTTCTATGCTTGTGATTTTCATGTTTTACATAATCCTGATATTCTTTCTTGCTAACTTCACTTTATCACCCCTTGTGTTTTAACTTCTCATTTTAATACTCTGGTCCAAGTAGCCCATTTCTTTCTGAACAGTGTACAGTCTGCTACATTAGCCCTCTTTGCTATCTGGTTCATTAGTGCCCATGTATTAGCATAAGCAAGTGTGGGGGAGATGTCTGTTTCTAATAATGCTTCCAGGCTTGCCTGGAGGAATAATCTAAACATATTATTTCTTGAAACCTGTGACCTAGAGAAGGAGGCCAGCCACCTTCCTATTAGGCATAATGCCATGCTAGCAGCAATTCACAAATCTTGGCAGCCTTACAGAGAACTCAGAGTTCTCTCTCCACATTTATTAGAGCTAGTTATCTGGAAATTCACCCAAGCAAAATGAAAACACCATACGCATAGCAGCCTCTGTCCCTCACTCTCACTTTAATGTTCTGTCTCACACACTTTTAGCAGGACTTTGAAGCTCAACAATTAACTATCATTAAATACAATAATCCAGAAGAGCACATAAGCAACAAAAGAATATGAAAAGTAATATCTAGATTTCTAATATTGTTCTAAGAAATGGTTATAATTATATAGAACTTCCCACTTTTTAGAAAGAAAAGCCTTTTCTAAGAACTAATATATATGGCCACATTCTTATGGTTAAGAATCCAATTACACACAGAGGGTACCACCCATCCTACTGAGATCCTACATCAAGGTTGCGTGTTACAAATCTTGCATTCACAGTTAATTGTGCTACACTGTCCTTGTGTTCAAGGGAAATTTTGTACAATTGGAAAAAAGACAGTAAATATGCAACTAAATTCACAACCAAACACGTCTATTCACAACCAAATATGTCTGCTCATTCATGAACAATGTTCAGTGAACATCTATGTGCAATGTCCACCCATAACAATGGCATCATGTATGGAACTGCACTTCTACAATCTTGAACTGGACATGGACATCCTGCACTGAATAAATATGTCAAGCCATTTCTTTAGGAGAATATACACATGTTTACGATATTAACAAGATAATGACTGTTCTGGGGGCAGATATCTGTGCATCTAAGGCATGAAGATCAAAATCTTTTGGTGGGGGACATGAGCCTGAGAAAGTAAGAGGCACTGCCTTAAATAGATTGCACTAAATTTTGGGGCAGCAGCACTATGCGGATGTTTCCCAATAGTTACCAGATTTGGATGGGATATTAATAGGACCAAAATTATTTCATGTTTATATTGGCTTTTTTATCTTAATTGATACACACATGTTTTTTGAATCAGTGAAGAAATTATGTACAATCTGTGTTAATTTATTCTACATGCTTTCTATAACTAATAAAGAATTGTGCAAGGCACTAACTTGAAATAGAGACAGAATAGCTCTTTCTTTTTTTAAAAAAAAAATAGTACATTGTATCATAGCTATGACAGCAAGTGTTAATGAATGGATCACATACAGAAATGCCACTAGTTTGTGCTGTCATTAGCTCCATTTGTTCTTTTTTTGTGCTGAAAGAGTTGTCATCATTAAACTTTTTCGCACTATTAGTTAGGGATCTGTCCTTTAATAAGTGTGTATGACAGAACATTGCTATCTGTGATCCAGGTGGGCATTAGAAGCCATCTGGCAAGTTTTTGGAACTATCGTAGGAGAAAGGAAGGTAAATGTCATTATATTTTCTGTAACATGAAGAGATTTATTAAGTTTCTGTTTGCTTTAAAGACAGATAGTTCATGAATTCTATCCTAAAGTTTGGGAGAGAGGGTGGGAGGGGTGTGTGTGCAATGCCTCTGCCCAAACACCAGCACATGAAAAACTACAGCACCCAGAACCCTGCATGGACACTAGTCATGCTGGCTAGAGGATTCTGAGAATTTTAATCCAAAGATTATGGGTGCATGACAGGTGGAATATTCTGTCAAAATAAAGGTTCTTCAAAAAAATCCAAATGAGGATGAATTTTTAGCTGGCAATATCTGTAGCTTCATGTTTCAAGCACATACACACAACACATGTGGTACACACACAAAGCCAGAACAGTCTGCAACATGGAAAAGGAAAAGGAAAAAGGGCAAATGAAAGTACAGTGGGCCCTTCCCTTACATGGGAATTCCATGTACGCTTGTACCCCACTATCGAGACGTCTCTATTCCTGGTCCCATGACCCTCAGAGGAATATTCAGTGAGGATTAAAAATAAGAAATTCACACTGGCTGCTATCAGGCTGTGTAATTTTGTCCCAAGGAAATCTCGACAAACCTTCTGCCTATTCTCTTTGTGCAAGTAGGCAAAGATTCAGTCCCTGTCACATCCTTGATAATGTCATTGGGGAAATGATGTCATCCACATAATGACAGATAGATTCTTCCTTCCCCAGTTAGCTCAGAATCCATGGCAAATGCAGCAGCAAAGCAATGTGTCTTGTTCCTCAATTCAAGCCCTGCCTGAGTTGAAGGTGGCACCTGATCCCCACTACATGCACTTAACTCATCTGGACAAGCAGCTAAATTTTACTTCAACACTATTGTTGTGTTTGTGTATGCCATCACACCTGATACAGCAAGCTAATTTGGGGACTCGGGGGGGGGGGAATTCTGTTGCAAATGTTGTTCAGTATTCCAATAAAAGAGAGCAGCTGGAGATTCAGGAAGAGCAGTACTCCTTCTCCCCAGTATTCCACCTGTAGCAATCATCTCCTCTGTTATACTCACATATATCCCTTGCTATATGTCAGCCTACCTATGTTTCACAAGTAATATCTAGGCTATGAAATAAAAGGATAGAAGAGTGAAACCAAATCTTTATAAATAAAATTAAATGAAAAGCCGAGACTGCAGCCTTAGTTCCACCTGACTCGCTCTGCTTACACATAGGAGGCCAGTGGATTTCTTCATCTTATGATCTAATGTAAATGGCAAAGGTATCAGCCATCTGTTTTCACTTCATGCATTCAGATTAGATAAATTTTTATAAATCTCACAAGCCTCTAGGCCTATCAGGCATGCCCAGTATTGACATAAAGTTTCACACTGGTCTTTGTTAACCAGCAGCTACTGATAATCTGATGTTGGAGAAGGATATGAAATGGAAAATAAAATATATCCCTTGGAGACTACATGAATAATTTGAAATACTTCTAAGCTTTTGAAAGCATGAAGAGGCATTCTGTTCCTATATCTTGCTTATTAAGAAATGGTGAATGAACTAAAGCACATAGTCTGTTTCATCCAGCACAGATGGAAAATTAGCATGTCATAAAATCCATGAAAAACTGCCTGTTGATGCTGTCTGTTTCAAGCAAATAATTACATAATGATTGGCTCTCCTGAGAATTTCAGTGGCCTCAGGAGTGACAGACTGTCTCATGGCTCTAGTACATTCAGGATAATTATGCTTTAGAACTAGCATGCGTTAGATAAGAACACCAAAGAAAGAATGTTTGAACTAGAACTTTCAGTCTCTTACCCAGGCTTCAGCAGAAATGTTTTCCTGTGCTTCTAAAGAATTTTAAATGGCAATTCCTGGGGCCGAAAAGCATTCTCCAAAGCCTATCTTTATGGTGTTATATCTTTGGCCAAATAACAGAAATATACCTGAACAGCACACTCACCACTAGGATATAGGTATTAGAAAAGAGCAAATCTCTCTATTTCCAGTCTATGGCCTGTTAGAGACTGCCAAAATAAAGCTGCTTTGGGTCTCTTTGGAGGTATGCTGTTTAAATGATGCATGCATCCTAAGAATCTGGAAGCTGCACCAAAGCTGCACTCCAGTGCTTAGGACTGGAGCATGGTTTTGGTGCGACCTCCGGACTCTTAGGACCCATGCATCATTTAAATAGCATACCTCCAAAGAGACCCGAAGCAGCTTTATTTTGGCAGTCTGTAACAGGCCTATGCAACTTTTCCATGCTTGCACATGCAATATTATTTTATTCTTGGCATAATTTCTGGTGTTTGTTGTTTGCAAACCTCAATCAAAATTGCTTATCATCAGTGGCTGGAATTCTACATTCAACATAGTTATATGCTCCTAACCCCAGCCTACTTTACCAGGAAGCTGTTGGATTGGGCAAAGGGAATTTGTACAGCTGGTGAATGAAGAACAGAAGGAAGACATTTCCACCTCTATCCTACCAGACAGCAGAGCTATGACAATCAAAAGCAGGATCCTTTTGCAAGTCTTCATTGCAGTCTCATTGGCTGGTGAAAAAACCATGTTCCAGCAACCAAGTGAATGGCCCAGTTTGGCAACTGTCTAGTAAAGTAGGCATAGGAGTGAATTTACAAAATAATGACAGTGCTATGATTGTGACTACATAGCCTTCATGAATATGGATCACTTACATATCCATAACAGCAACTGAATCAAATCGGACCAACCAAGGGTTTTCCAGATCAGGTTTATTTCTGATACTTCATTTCAAGTTACTCTGAAACATTTTTTTTTTTAAAAGTAAATTGGAATTGTAGTCTGCAGCCCTTTGTTGTTCTTCTTGTTGTTGTTTTAATGAGGAGTCAACACATAAACACATCAAATTGATGCAATGGCTCTACTTTAGTGAAAACTAAGTACTGAGTTGTAACAAATTATTTTTAAAAAGTAAAATTTCAAACTCCACACTTACATGAAAATACCATTTTAAACATATATGATCCTGATTTTTGACCTTATGATAGGAGGTAAAATTGATTCAGTCCATTTTCTCATAAGTATAAATACCAGTAACTACATATTCTTTATCTACCATAGTAGTTATAATGCAAATTTATTGATTAGTTCCTACAGTCCTAAGTCATTTGGGTTGCCTTCTTCTGTTTCAGTTCTACAATAGTCTTTGTTTGAAATGTGATGATCAAAACATAGCTTCCTAATTGCTGTTATGTCAATGATCAGTTTGTTTAAAGCTTGATTGAGACCAGAACTGTGGATAAATACATTTCTTTACTGCTTATCCCAAAGTATATCCTTCTGTAATAATGCAGTGAATGAACCTGGTCAGTTGTGTGCTTTACAAAGGTTATGTGCCCTCCAACATTGACTGAAAATATAGCAGCTGTTAGAAATCCCAACATACTTTTTTTCTTTCTTTCTGAGGGCTTTTCCTCATACTTTAGACTTGTTTGCATTATAACTTTTTTAACAGTATGGTACTACTGATTAATAGTGCTTTTGAATTACTGAAAATCTGTGTAACATTTAATTAGTCTTTATCTTTACAAGTAATAAAATGAGTACCTTTCTAAAAGAATGCAGTCTCCAGTGCCACTGAAAAACAGCACATTTTTTGATTTCCTATTCAAGCAGCTATCAAACAGATTGTAATTTTAGCTTCATTATTTGGTTAATTCACATTTCTTTAAAAGACACATGAAAAGAAGCTTATAAATATTGCAACAAAGCAACTTGGAGTCAACAACTAAAAGGGATTTCTAAGCTGACAGAAATGGATAATGCTTTTAAAAAACACTCACAAACAAACAATAGCTCATAACAGTGAAAACCATGTTTGTGTTGTGTGATTTACACATTTAAATATACTGCACCATATCTATAAGGCCTTAATGGAATAGCCTTAACTTTGCACTTTCGTGAAGAACTACATATTCCAACTCCACTGTGTGAGTCATTTTACATTACACAGTTATAACAACTTGATTTTACTTTAACTGCCTATGTAATTCTAGGGTTTGGAGTTTTGTGAAATATTTAGAATTGTTTCCTGGAAAAATCTAATGGTTTCCCAAACTATGGCCCAGTCCAGACGGACGTGAAAATACGCCCTTGTCACGTGGGTGAGGCGGCACCTCTAGATGCCCCTCGCCCCTCGCATGTGATGAGGGTGTAAAAATGGTGGCGCCCTGTATAGATGGGTGCTGCCATCATTATGTGCCGGATGCATAGCGTCCACATGTCTCGGCGCCATTATGACATTGCAAGTGCGCCACTGATGCACTGCGACATAATGGCATCGCAAGAAGAACCCGCTTTTTGCGGGTTCTTTTTGGTCCATGGGGAAGTCCCACGGTCTGGAGGCTGCGGCTTCCCTGCAGACCAAAACTAGGTGCCAGGAAACCATCCTTTTTGTACAGTCTGTCCCACACCTATATATCCTAAAATTTTGTAGGATGTAAGCATGGTAGTTCAAGTGGAATCAAATTGTTACAATTTCACAATGTGAACGAGTCCAGTGTCTTCAACAAGTCACACACTCTACCCCAGAAAACTTCAAGATAGGTTCACCATAAGTCAGAAATGACTTGAAGGCACACAACAACAACAGCAACGAGCCTTTGATAGAATCATTGTGTTGAAAGAAATTAACTGATGGAGCAAGCCAGAGAGAATACGCAGGAAGTCAGTGAGTTTTAAGCACCTCTTATCCCATTCCTGACGTCTTCTCTAGAACTCATAGCCACACATGGGAGGAAACAGACTGCCTGACAAAGCCATATTGGGGCCTCATGCCATGGCCCCAATCTTCCACCCAAAAAAGAAGCGGCAAACAGTCGCACCTTTGTGCACCAGCAAAAAGCCAGCTTCTTTGCCCCACCATGGACGGAAGGAGACTTTATGGTGGTCTGGTGGCATGCAACAAATAAATGCCATGCCACCAGAGCTCCTGGAAGCCAGTCCACGTTTGGGCACCAAGGTAGCTGGAAGACAGCTTCCAGGTGACTTCAGAGCATGGGGCATTAAAATACCATGATGTGAAGCCGCCCGGACAGTGCTGCAAAGGGGCGATCTGTTTCACCCCTTAGTGAAGCAGTGAAAGCCAGGGTTTGAAGACTTCCATAAAGACATTAGTCAAACCATATATTACACTGCATTTAACTATAATGTTGAATTGAATATGAATTATTCTTAGAACAGAAACTGGAATAGTGAGCCCTCTTGATCTAAGCAACATTTTTATTTTCATCTGGTAAAGGTTTAATAGTCATTCTCTTTTACCTAAATCAGCTGCCATGTTTTCAGAACCTAAAGTGGACAGACTTGTCTATCACTTTGTCTCCACATCAGGACAATCTTCACAAGCCACTGTATAGCAAGCAGCTGTTAAAGGCATGTGGACATTAATAACTGTAAAACAAACAAACAAACATGGTTTATATAAGCATATTGCTTTGTACATCAAATGAATAAAGTTATCTAGTACTTATGGTATATCCACATATTTAGAGTGAGAAGATTTGAAGCAATTTCACAACATAGCCAATTTCCCACTATAGTACAGTAATTGTTTTTCACAATTTACCCAGATCTACCACAAAACAGAAAAATGAATGTCACCTCCTACATTTGTTCAATCATTTCGGCCCATTAGTTTAACTAAAACCAAATATTCATGATGGCTCACAAAATTTAAAACTGAATCACTAATTCAAGCAGACTTGGAAAATGATTCCTGCAGAAAGGGTTCTCAGATAAAAACAACAACAACTTGAGAGACCTTTCATATCTTTAATTGTTGTATAAAAAATGGATGCCACAAGGTCTTCTTCCATCAATGCCTCAGTGCTACCTTTTTACCTGAGAAACATCCAAAATGACACTGGCCCAACTTCCAAATTTAATACACTTTCCCTAAATGTTTAAGGGCTAAGGCCCTCAGTGTTTTCCTCTTATAAGCTTTAATTATGTGGTAGCATGTTTCCTGTACTGAATTTACTCAGCAGAAGATTCTCTTGAAACAAACAAATATTAACTTTATTTACAAGCATGTAGCAACACCTGCTAAAACCCCTCTTCTACTCAACCATCAAAGGTACAGGAACTCTCTAGTTTTGAGACTAGTAGCCCTACCTGCAGAAAATCTAAAGCAAGAATACTGGTGAAGTGTTTTTAAACCAGTCATAGGGCCTGAACAGACAGACCAAAATAAAGCTGCTTCAGGTCACTTTGGAGGTATGCTATTTAAATGCTGCATGTGTCCTAAGAGGCCGGAAGTCGTGCCAAAGCCTTGCTCCAGTCCTAAGGACTAGAGTGCAGCTTTGGAACAGCTTCTGGCCTCTTAAGATGCATGTGTCATTTAAACAGACTTATTTTAGCCTATCTGTTCAGGCCCATAGAAACAAAAGTTTGAAGCACTCTACAAATTTTCTGGAAAACAAGCAGGGGGAGAATTCCGGTCTCACACCTAATTGCCAAACACACACTTTCCATAGGTTTTTTTTTCTCCCTAGGAATGGATAATGAAAACAAGAAAGGGAAAGAAGAGAAAAAGAGGTATTAAAGAAAAGAATGATCGAGGGAAGACTGTAGATTGTAGCTTTCTGCTACTACCGAGAATGGGACACAGAAAAATGGATGCAAGCTACAGAAAAAGAGATTCCACCAAAACATTAGGAAGAACTCCCTGACAGTAAGAGCTGTTCAGCAGTGCAACACACTCCATCAGAGAGTGGTGCAGTATCCTTCTTTGGAGGTCTTTAAACAGTGGCTGGATAGCCAACTGTCAGAGGGTCTTTGATTGTAAGTTCCTGCATGGCATGGGGTTGGACTGGATAGCCCTTGTGATCTCTTTCAACTCTATGATTCTATGATTCTATTAATCTCATTTTCTGAGATGCAAAGTATATGACATTTTGTATAAAAAATTGGAATCTGTCTATGAAGTGATGAATCACATAACAAATATGCTTAGGATAGGCCCTAATATTTGGATCTAATCTCAGAAAGGAGTTTAACATCTCTGCATTTGTTTTGGTTTTTTTTGTTTTGTCAAGCTGCTCAGAACATAACTTTAGGTCTTGCAGAGATATAGTTCCCCACATGTGTTCTCTGAGAAGACTAGATGATTACTATTGAGGATAGAATGCCAGAATCAACAGGTTCCTTACTAGAGTCCAAGGTTGCACTATGGCTGCATGCTAAATAACTATGAGAAGCAGCACACTTGAGTTCCCTGTAGCTTCCATGCCAGGTTTCAGGAGTCTAGGTGTCACTGTTTTGTTATACCAGAGACAGGTGGACAGTTTTATTATACTGTAATCTTTTGCCCCATGCTTTTTTAAATATCTCAGACAGTGAAACAATTGTAAAGCAATCAAAAGCAATTAAAATAGTTTTAAACAACTTACATCTACCCTATGATAAAATGGATATACAGACAGAGTCCCAATTGTTACTAGGTACATTTAATGTCTTTTGTCCATGTCTTCTATTCAAACCATAGTCCTCTCCCCTAACCTTTTATGTTTTCACATTGTTTGTTTTCTGTTGCAATTACTTGCACTGATAAACACTGTATATAATGTGATAATGATCATGACGATGGTGATAATACTAGGGGTGTTTGTTGTAAAAACTAAAAATAGCAGCTGCAACAGCAGCATAGAATTGTGTGTGTGTGTATTTAATTGTCCCACACAAGTGTGTCAAGGTAGTTTAAAATAGCATGAATCTTTCAAAGAATTTCAAAATCAGAGTGTAACTGGTGTAATTGTTTTGTGTTTTCCATGTGAACAGTAGCTATGTGTTTGAAGGCTCTTCATCAAGGGTAGGCAACCTTTTTGAGCCGGGGGCCGGGTTGCTGTCCCTCAGACAACTGGGGGGCCGAAGCCAAAAAATAAATAACGAAATGTTTTTTTAAAAAATTTAAATAAATAAATAAACCGGGACAAATGTGGGACAAAATTTTCAAATGGAGGACACTTTTTTTTTTAAAAAAAAATGGAGGACATGCAAAAAAAATTGCTGATTTTTTAAAAAATGTTAATATAAATGCATGTTTCAGAGGCTTCTATAGACAATTGCCCCCCTTGCCCGCCGATTGCCCCCTTGCCTGCCACTTCCCCCCCCCTTGCCCGCTGATTGTCCCCTTGACTGCCACTTGCCCCCCCTTGCCCGCCTCCTCCTGATAGGCCAAAGGCGCCACGCCCTCACGCAAGAGGCCAAAGGCTCCGGCGGCAATCGGCGGCAGGACTGGGTGGGGGCCGGTCCCAAGGCCTTGCTGGGCCGCATCCGGCCCGCGGGCCGCAGGTTGCCTACCCCTGCTCTTCATTATTGTCATTTTCTTCAGTCTTGTTTTTATTCTGTAGTGAAACACATCTCCATAATGATATGTCCAGTAACTGCACTGATCTCTTGCAGTCCCGAGCAATTTGCTGACCAACCATGGATATAATGAGACCAGGCAACAGAGGCTGGATTGAAATTTCCCATTTTATTTTAACTATAAACCCATTTATCAATCTAGTGTGGGAGCAACTGAGGCCTGTGGTCTCACCCAGACATCCTCCCCAGCTTCCCTTGAACCAAACACCTGAGGAAAAATTAAAAGCTGGGTTGCTCCCTGGCTGGCCCACTATTGGAAGACCAACCTGAGAAGCTCGCCTCAAGTCACATGACTTAAATTAGGGGCTCAATCTCCAGGCCAGCCCCAAGAGAAGTCTTCTTCCCCACCCTTCTAGTTGCATCACCCAAACTGGCAGTTGCAGAGCCCTCCTTTCACCAAACGGGTGTGTTAGGTGGTCACCAAATTCCTACTTATCTCCCCAAGCTACCTGCCAAATGACCACTTATTTAATACACTGACACAAGACAATTCTCACTGTCCCTGTAGGACAGGCAAGAAACCTGTGGAAAAGAGGGAAAATTCCTACTCAGCCCTGTAGAGACCAGAGGCGGGAGGGTGGGTGGATGAAATTCAGGAAAAGAGCACTTATAAAACCTCTTTCTCATGGTGCACCATGCCATGAAGAATTTACATTGGCCTCTTCCCCTTCGAGACCAGCAATAATGTCTTCCTCTCTGCAACACTGTGCAGCTTGTGACAGGGAAGCAAATTTTTCAATAAAGAAAGAAGCATGAAATTCCTTACAAGAGCCTGAAGACTAATTTAAAGAGATGCTGAATAACAATTTAGGATTTAGATGCATATTGTCAGGCCCAAATCATGGTCAAAATGACCTACTTTCAGCCTAGTATGACTAAGAGTTTTTAAAATCCATTTCTTTATTTTCTTTTTAAAAATACCAAAATTAATTTCCCCCCTGTTTGGGATGGAAACAACATGGCCTATATTCAGTTGTTAGTCCCAATTACAAATAATATATCCCCACTAAATCAAATGGAAGTTAGTGAAAGACAGTACAGATTGGCCATAAATGCTGGCACCGGAGTGGAGTGGGGGCATGGTGATCACACACCATGTGCCCTGACTCTGCCCACATGCTGGCATGATGTCGCACACCCCACCACACTCCAGGAAGTGTCACGGTTCTCCCTTGGAGCAGCATGAACATGAGCTGCACCAAAGGAGCACCGAAAAGCCGTGGTGCCGGTGGCTATGGTGCCCTTTCCATGGCACAAAAAGGAGCCACTTTTTGTGGCTCCTCTTTGCGTCGCAGAAAGGCCAGATCAGGACTTCAGCATGTGGTTGCCGTCATCCGATTCGGCTAGGAAAGGGGTGGGGTCCTTTGTGTCTTTCTGTACAACCCCTAAGTTGCTTGCATAAATTCCGCTGATCTACTTTAGCTGGAACTAAAGTTGGATTTTAGCTCTTAAAGAGTAAGAATGTAAAGACTGCTGATACCTTTTTAAAAAAAAATCCTCAGAGACACCCAATTGAGAAAATGGTTAATTACAGCACTTTTTTTTTACATGACAGGACATTTTTTCTTTTAAAATAAGTTTGTGAAAAGTGTAATTATTGGTAAATTTTATTCTTGAAGACAAAAATTAACAAAATTACCATTCTGGAAATGAGGAAGTACTCAAAATTGTCCAGTTTTTAAGGACAATCTTGAAAGTCACAATTTATTCTATGGGTGAGGAATGTAACTTTTTTGCACTTTTTTTCAAACCAGTGTTTCCATACTTATTAAATATCATAAAACTGTTGAGCTGGAAGCAACCTAACAATCATCTAGGTGACCCCATGCATATGCAGGACACCCACAGCTAAAGCATCTGTAACAGGTAGCCAATTAACCAAATGTCTGCCACCTTCTGGTGTTGTCCATTCTGTTGAATAGCTGACACCATTAGCCAGATCTTCCTGACATTTAGTCAATTAAGAGTTTTATATTTTCATTCATTCAAAAGTCACAAATCTCATATTTAAAATCCAAGAACCTGAGGGTTTTTTAAAAAAAATATTAAAGTAGGAGAATGTGAAATAGACAGATTTCAGAACTTTTCAGATCGTGGAATATTTGCAAATACATAATGAGATCTTGGAATTGGGACCCAACAATAAACATAATATTTGTTTCATATACACCTTATATACATAGAAGATGGGGGATATGACAGGAGAAGGACAGGAACAAAACACCATGCTCTCGTCCTTATTACATGATTGCACGAAGATTATTAGACACATAGCGCTTATCCCATGATTGTCACATCAATGAAGAGGAATTATCCCAACACTTCAGTATTAACAGGTTATCCCATTATTAAGAAATGGAGGTAAATGATGGGACAATTCCTCTTCATTGATGGGATAATCACAGGATAATTGTGATGTTGTCTGAAAAACTTTGTGCAAGGGTGGAACATCACACTTTGCTCCTATCCTTCTCCTGTCATTACACCCATGTGATAATCTTCTCCATTGTCTGAAGGTAAGTGTATACACAATATATTTAATATTTTTTGTAAATGTAGCAAAGTCTGAGTACACTTAAACATTAGAAAGCAGCTACTCATGTGGACAATTTTAGATTTTTGAGTATTTGGATTTTGGAATTCCAGATAAGAGATACTCAACCTATATTCTCTGTGTTGGCCTTAATTCTATAGAGGGTAAAAATGAAACACACTCTCACACACACAAACCCATGCCTAATAGTTTGTGGGTTTAGAGACAGAACACAATGAAATAACCATGTTTGTTACAAAGCCATATTCATGTGGTTGGGTACAGAGTAAACAGCACAAATAAGAAATCACCCTATTTACAGGAACAAAAATAGAAAGGTTATAAATGAGCTAATTAAATTTGCTCTTTAAAATTGCAGATTAATATAGCTTTAAAATAGAATGACTTCTTCACACAAAAGCAAGTAATTATTGTTTAATGCGTGTATGAAACAAGAAGCAGCAAGTGTGCTTTAATGACAAGCTGGGGCTCACAAACAATAGTGGTGACTGACACTGATGTTGCCAGTGTTGTTTATTACTTGATGTAATGAGTTTGCATAATAAATTATGGTACCTACATTTCCTTTATAAGAAAAAAAGCACAGGGCGATTGATTGGATGTAATCTGGCATCATTAAACAATATTGTGAGCTTGCAATCATATCTAGATTGTTTGTCAAATCAGTGGAACTGAGTCAAAACATGCAGAGGATGCTACCATTAGCCCACCCAATAGGAAGGCCACAATGGTCAGCTTTTATTCATGCTTGCAGTTTTATTATTTAATTTGGTATTAGAATAATTTGTGAAAGACACTGATGTTTGTCTGTGTACTATATGTGAAGATGCAGTATAGTATGTATTTATAAGCATAGGAGAAACTGTTGTGTGTGGCAAACTAAAGAACTGATGGACATCCTGATGTTGTCAGACTACAGCCATCAGTTAGTCCATCCAATTTGTTTTCTTTATGTTCAGCACTAAGCCTGCCTTTGCACTTTCTTCTTTGACTTTCCTTAATAATTCTTCCAAGTGCCATCTGCATATCTTAGGTTGTTGATGTTCCTTCCTCCTATCTTTGCTCTCTTTTCTTCCAAGTCTAAATCTGGTCTTCATATGTTTTCTGCATACAAGTTGAACAAATAAGGTGATAAAATACAGACTTGTCTGACCCCTTTGCCAATTAAGAACCATTTTGTTTCTCCATATTCAGTTCTGACAGTAGCCTCTTGTACTAAAAACAGATTTCTCCTCAGGATTATCACGACCTGACCTCTGTAATGCACTCTACATGGGGCTACCCTTGTGCCTAGTTTGGAAACTTCAATTAGTTCAAAATATGGCAGCCGGGTTGGTCATCAGGACAGCTAGAGGTGACCACATAACACCTATCTTAAAATACCTTCACTGGCTGCCTATTAGTTTCTGGGCACAGTACAAGATGTTGATTATCACCTTTAAAGCCCTTCATGGCTTGGGTCCAACCTATTTGCAGGATCGCCTTCTTCCATATAATCCACCCTGCAAACCTAGGTCCTCTGGGGAAAATCTACTGCAGCCAATAAAGACCAGGTTGGCTGCTGTTACCCAGAGGGCCTTTTCATTTGCCACTCCCAATCTATGGAATGGCCTGTCAGAAGAGATCCAAAATATTACCAATCTTGACAGCTTTAAAAAGATCTGTGAAGATCTTTTTTTAAAAAAAAATTCAATGGCTTTAATAAAATTTAGTTATTAATCCCCATTGTTAATCCCAACAGCAATAACCACTTTGAATCAATAGCTTATGTTGATTTACTAAGTTGACTGTGTTCCATTAATTCAGTAGGGGTCCTCTAGTTGGGACTGACAATTGTATTTAGAATCACTATCTACTGCTAGTTCAGTTGGTGTCTCAGAACCAAAAATCACTGAGCTCAAATGAACTTACTCAAAGGTTAGTAGGGAAACCAGTTATGCACTTTCATAAAGAGAAACATCAACAAAAACGGCACAGATTTACATAATATAGGCATAAATGAATATATATGCACCTTCAAAAAGAGAAAAAAGTACACTTGCATATTATGGTCATATGCTAATATATATTGCATAGTTGTAAATTATTAGAAATTAAAAATTGGAAAATAATTGCTGTATTTTAAACAGAAGTCCAGTACAACTCACCATAGCTGAACTATGAAAAATTCATTTGTATTTCTCTTCCATCTGCCATCCAACTGCTGAGTGTTAATGGCACCTTTAGGATCCCTGCTCCCTTTCTTATGGATCTTTAGCTTTAAACCAAACCTGAACTGGGCAGCCTACCAAATAGACTACTCCCTCTAACAGCCTTCCAATAGAGGAATATCTTATGTTAAGGAAGAGACAAAGTTAATATATAGAGTCATGACACTGACAGGTTTAGCCCAGCAGTAAGTGGTGGATCCCTGCTCCAGAGCCAGCTCCTTTTTCTCTTTTAGATAGTCTATCTTCCTGAACTAATTTGAGTGGTCTTGTTAATGGGAATTGGAAAATAGCCTTGGATCAGTACCTTATTGGTACTGATCCAATAGGCTTCAACAATTCTGCAAAGTCATTCCGACAACTTATATCAACTCAATTGCCATCCCACTCCCCTCAATGCTGTAGGCTGTGGAGCTGGGATGGGCTGTTTGCTGCCCTCACACTGGTAGAGACCAGAATGGTTAAATCACGCCATGGCTGGTTGCCATGGCATTGGACACCTAGGGGGTGTGGTAAATGGCATGTTTTGCCTGTCATCTCCTAGGTGTCCCATTCCTGGATTAACCATCGACTCACCCACCCGCCACTGGGATAGTGTGAAGTCTTTCTTGGTCACCTTGGGGCCGAGTAGGAATTTTTCCCCTTTTCCACTGGGTTTTTCACCTACCCACACTATTTCCATTGGCATATGGGAAATTGGCTGAGGTAGTATCTCAATAATACATTATTTGGTTTAAAGCTGTTGATTCTAACTGGACATTATAATATTTATTTTGCATAAATTCTTTTAATTTGATCTCAGCGAGCACCTTAGACACCCTACTGGGTGTTAGGAAAATTTCTCAAAACATCCCTATGGGCCTTGCGACCTGTGGGGGGGGGACTGAAAGAAATGGACCTTGGGCCTGGCTTGAAGGTATACCCCGACTTTAATCTTTGCAGATTGGGAAGGGCGACTTCTTGCTGGGCTTCCTTATGTGGGTGGCCAATGTACATCCCAGCTTATAGACTGTCATTGAGGGCCCAGGTGTTATAGTCTTTGATAAACTGAAAAGGTAGTCTTCGGTAAGACATCGGTATGCAGCTTCTCCTTCTCCCACATTTGTTTGGTTAGGATTTTAGTTGCAGTTCCATTAATAAATAGGTCAATAAATGACCCTGTTTTAACCCATACATCTTGAGTCTGGTCTCTTTATTCCAAGGATAGGGTAGCAATGAATTCTATGAGCTTTTTTTAGGCAAGAAATACTCAGAGGTGGATTTGCCAATTATTTTCTCTGAAATATAGCCAACACACTTGGCATTTCTTGATGGTCTCCCATCCCAGGACTAGCTAGTGCTGACCCTGCTTAGCTTCCAAGATCAAACAAGATCTGGTGCTTTTAAGTGGCATCTGATCAATATTTCCCCCTGTGAAGCTAAAATAAGTAAAAGATGTAATAAAGTCATTCCACTCACCCTCTCTTCTGATAATATTGTTTTGAAGCTATTTAAAGCTTTTATAAATCAGGATTCCATTTCTGTTTCCACATTGCAAAAAGCTGATAAAACAGAAGGGGAAAATTTAATGAAATAGAAAACCAGTTCTGGCAAGGTAATTTAGGGCAAACAAACAGATCAGAATGTTGGCTTAAGGTGTACTAAACAGACATAAAAAGGCTTTGGTAATTTACCTTTTTCAATTATTGCTTCTTAACTGATGGTCAAGTGCAGAACAAGAGTGGAAAGTTGTCAAGAATAAGAAAATTAGTTAAACCCCCCCCCAAGAAGTACTAGCAAAAAATCTCTCAGACCTGAATGGACGACAGTGCAAAAGCAGGATTACTATTGAACATAAAGAAAACAAAAATAATGACCATAGAGTATCTACATAAATTTAACCTAGACAATAAAAAAAAATAGAAATAATAAAAAGAGGGTCAAATATTGATAGAAACAGGGACTGGAGCCAGGAAATCACAAGAAGACTAAGAATGGAGAAGACAGCTATGAAAGAACTAGAAAAAGATCTTAAAATGCAGTGCTATACAACTCAGCACAAAAGTTAGAATCATACAAGCTGTATTGCCTATTACCAGGTATGGATGTGAGAGCTAGTAGTTAAGAAACAAGATAGGAAGGAAATAAATTAATCAGAGATGTGGTGCTGGAGAAGAGTGATGTGGATTCTGTGGACAGTGAAAAAGACAAACAAATTGGTCCTAGAGATCAAGCCAGAAATCTCCCTGGAAGCCAGGATGACAAAACTGAGGCTGTTGTACTTTGCACATATCATGAGAAGGCACAACTCATTGGGGAAAAAAACACACAACAATGCTGGGAAAGGTGGAGGGAAGTGGATAGAGGGAAAGGCTGCAAGCTGGATGGATAGACTCTATTAAGGAGATCATGGATATGAGTGCAAAGGAACTAAGCAGAGTAGTGGATAACAAGGGGTCTTGGAGATGTCTCATCCACAGGGTCACCATGGGTTGAGACTGACTCAAAGGTAGTTAACAACAACAAATATGCAAGGCTGACTGGATTCCAGAACAAATCAATGCCATTTTCTCCTATTCTTCATTATTTTTGACATTGTCTAGTGTAATGCTAGAATACAATGTCAGCTTTAGGAAAAGCAGCTATCTGGGTGAATAAACAAGTTTTAGGACAAAGAATTATGAGGGGAAAACATGAACCAATATGTTGTCGTGTGCCTTCAAGACATTTCTGACTTAAGAAACAATATACATTCTGATAGATTTTAAAACACAATATTCCAACCACTGCCTCACTGTTTGGTTTTTTAAAAATGTGGAAGGTAAAAAGCAAACATTTTAAGAAACCAGTAAACCATTCATTTTATCTTCTTTCAGCTTTATCAGAACTATTGTTACTTGTAATTGCAACAGACCCATTGAATCAATGGGGTTTACCTATGTATCAACTCAAAATTCTTTTTATTTATTTTTTTTTTTTTTTTGCAACAACCATTGGTCAAAAGCAATAAAGATTGACAATTTGAAGGAAACATCTTTCTTTCAGAGGGATGTGAACTTGTGACACATAACCACTGCAATTTTTGAATGCACACTTCTGCCTAATAAAAATGAATTCATTATTATTAGTAAGTTATATGGCAAATATGGAGTGGGGTGGGGGAATGTCATGTCATTTAATTTGAGCTATCACCTCAAATTAAATAAGAAAAGGAAGATAAAATGGAGTAAAATAGTGAAAAGCAGAGGTGTGATAGGTGTTTCTTAATGCTGCATGTGCTGACTCTAAATTTTGCTGATTACATTCCTTCTTGCAAATGTCTAGAGGCCCACACATTTTGAATGTTCTTTTTCACTGAACTATATTCATGATTGTAACCATTCCCTTCCACTTCTAAGTCTTTTAAGAGAAAGAGAGGGATAAGTCTTGATTTTTTTCCCTAGTGGGGTTTTTTTAACATGGTGTCTCACTCATATCTAAAATGGTCATGAAAGTTAGCCATAAAAATTAGTTATTTGATTTAAGTCCCACCTTTGTCACGTACCTGTGTGTGTGTGTGTGTGTGTGTGTGTGTGTGTGTGTGTGTGTGATTTCAATTCATCTGACAACTGTATGGTGACTCCATGCATCAAAGAGATTTCGTAGGCAAATAGTACTTAGTGGTGGTTTTGCCAATTCCTTCCTATGTAATATATCTTTATATTCTTTTCTAATTATTCATGGTGTCTCATGTTATATCCAAAGGATGACAGCCTAATTTGGATGTTTAGGGAGAGTTCAAGCTTTATTTGACCTTGGACTTTTCTTTTTGACATTCCATGAGATCTGTAGAACTCTCTTCCAGCACCATGTTTCTTTACTGCTGATTAAAACATGCACAGATAAAACTAGGTAGAAATGAAACAGAACAAAAATGTATAAAGTTTAAACACGATTAAACAAACTGCAAGCCCAAAACACATAGGCCAAATATGGCTTCCGGGACATTGCATTTATATGACACCCCCCCACAAAGCATCCAGAAGCTACTTCAAGCCTGTGTTAACGGGGATTATACATGCTCCTGCTGACAACTGACTTGGGACTGCAGCAGTGGTCCACTTCAGGAGCAGGCTGTTGGTTGCCATGGTCCTGGCCTGATTGTGGCTGGAGTGGCCTTTGGCCACTCCTTCCAGGCCATCTATTTTGGGCTATAGTCTTAAACACATTGGAAAACATTTGAACAGCTTGAATTTCATGTCCACTTAAAAAACACTCTAAATACTGACAACCTCTCCATAATGGCCACCAATCACATCTAGAAGTCTGATTTAAGGGAAATTAGGTAAGAAAAAAAAGTGTCACTCATATCATTTTTCATCACAGGGAGCTAATGTATCTAATACAGACATTTATCAGGTTCCCCATAATGGAAAAATAAGTAGCAAGTATCAATTAAGCTTAATATTATCTCTGTCTTTTTATGACACTATAGAGAAAGGGCTGTAGGTGGGACCTTTTTACATGTAGAGGTCCCAGGTTGAACTCCTAGAATCTTATTGTAGGTATGAAAACTGATATCTTTTAGGCAATATTTAGCTGGATGGATCAAAGATCTGACTTAACAGAAGCCTGTAATCAATAAGGAAAAAATTTCAACAGAACTAATTTGGATAGTGAGTCCAAAATTTTATTATTTCATTATAGACACTAATCAGCTTACAATATTGTGGTAATAGAAGATTGTTACATATTGAATATGAACTCTTGCAGCTGTAGCATTTGATAGTTTACTCTTTTTTTCTATAGCAGTGCCTTCTCTTTATCTTTAGTGTGGTGCTCTTGCAATATAGGTGATGTTTGTTATGGATAAAGACTGGACAATGCTTGATCTATAGTATGTTTGTGTACAAGTAAAAAAAAGAGAAGTAATGATCTCATCTAGAGGAGAAGCAGCTCAATTCATCTTCTTACATTCATTCACTGCTTGTAGAATAATGTTGTCCTTTACTCTCACCCCCTTCCCTGCAAACACCCCCTGTTTCTTCTCATCAGCACTTACTGTTTGCCATTTGCCTTCTATAAATAATTGACTGCCCTGAGGGCAATTCATGCTGCTAAAATTAAATACCGACTTATTTCCAGCACCAGGGGGCAGGGGAGGGGCAGAGCACAAGGCAACATGAAAAATTTGTTAATTGTTTGAGTTTCTGACCTTTTTCTCATGATGAAGTAGAGATACATTTTTGGGGGCAGCTCCTAATTAGTTCTTAACACTAGTGACAGATTGGCCTTTTAAGCACCTGCTGAGTTCTTTGCCTGGGTGACATCCCTGAAATACCTGTGGGTAGCCTTTGGGCATGGAAAGGAAGTGTCTGATTGAGATGCCTCAGTCTTGCAATATATGGTGATGCAGGAGTGGACTGATGCAGCCCTACCATTCCCCAAGGAAACATTATTCATTATGTATTTACAGTTATTGAATTAAAACTTTCTAATGTGCTCTGTTCAATTAATAATAATACCAAGCAGGCAGAGCTACGAGATGCACTGTGCCTTTTAAAAACTCTAATATAGGAAAAGACAAGCAGTTTGTCCTAATGAATGCATCTAATTGGTGCACTTTATTATAAAACACTGGAACAGCATTTTTCACCAGGCAGTTCTATTTGTAACAGGCTGTCTCCACAATGTCAGGGTGTAATAAATGTGCTGTAGACTAGAACTGCTGATTAGCATTTCTGGAATCCCAGGAACATTGTGGTAGCTGTTTGCCATCACAGGAAGATCTTATAGTCCATTGACATGATCAGTGAGTACAATTACCTGCCAGGATCAACAATGTTTGTGTTTTCAAGCTCAACTATCAAATCAGGATATGTCAGTGGACCAAATGATCATACATCCAGTGGAGTAACTCTGAACTCTTTTTAACACTGGATGGATTTCAGACAACTAAGGCAAGATACAAGTTCAAAATCACAGGGAGAAAAGCACTGACAAACAGAACACTAGTTTTCAAAGAAGTAGCTATGTTAGTCTCTTACAGCATATAAAGGAGAAAGGAAGGGAAAAAAGAAATATGGCAGCACCTTTAAGACTAACTGGTTTTATTTTGACATGGTCTTGAGTTCTTAGGAATAAAACATATTTATACAGTTGTGAAAGTAGGAGAGAATGTAATAAGGAGCCAGCGAGATGCAAATCATGACCTTTGCCCTAAATTCTGAAAGGGCTACATAAGGTGATGCAGCTTTTTCAGATCTTTACAGTGGTTAGTTACTCATAGTGTTGGTGTGTGAAAGCAATACATAGTTCACCAGTCTCTTTTTCTATGCCTCCTTCTTAATTTCTTTGTTCAAGAACAATACCCTATAGATCCCTTAATGTATGTTCAGGAAGATTGAAATATTCTGCAATTGGTTTTTGGGTCTGTCATTTCTAATGGTGGATTTGTGTCCATTACCTGTTTGTCCAATGTAGAGTGAAGAAGGGCATTGCTGGCATAGAAGGAACATTGGAGGAAGAGCAAATGAATGTATAACTGAAGCTGAGAGGGATGCTATTGGCCCCTGTAACATTGCTCCTAGAGTAGATATGGGGACAAAATGGGCATCTGGGTTTGTGGAAAGGTCTTGTCCCTACATTACCATTCATATTATATATCCTGTTGTAAGTGAGTAGTTGTTTAAGATTTGGAGGCTATCTATAGTCTAATAAAGATCTGCCCCCCCAAAGCTTATTGAGAGGGTTGAGTTGTTCTCCAGAACTGATAGAAGCTCATTGATGATGTGCTTGAGTGGT
The DNA here is from genome assembly GCF_019175285.1 of Sceloporus undulatus. Classification (NCBI taxonomy): domain Eukaryota; kingdom Metazoa; phylum Chordata; class Lepidosauria; order Squamata; family Phrynosomatidae; genus Sceloporus; species Sceloporus undulatus. The sequence continues at coordinate 153,828,599 of NC_056526.1, forward strand.
CTCATTGGGGGACTGCATGTGGCAACTAGGGGCATTCTGCAATTTTGTGTTTTTGGTCTTCCCAATACTATATGATTCCTGTGTAATAATTTTCCCTTGTCAATATGTTTCTTTATTCTAGGTGAATATTGTAGTTTGAGAAATGCCTGTTCTACATCCAAGAATTTCCAGTCTCTGTCTTGTGGGTCTGAGCTTATGCAGTTGTATCAAAAGGCTTGACTGTAAAGAATAGATTTGATAGTGTGATCTGGGTGGAACCTAGAGTCATGTAAGTACATGTAACAATCAGTGGTTTTTTTTTATAGAACTTGTTGCTTAGATGTCCCTTGTGTAAACTGCACAGTGGTATCAAAAAAGTGAATTTGTTGTGGGATTGTTCCAGGCTCTGCAACTGCACAATGGACTTCTAAGCACTGCACTCTATTTTCTGGATATATTCTACTCCCACAACTGGTATAAATATATTGTTGTTTTTTTAACAGGCACCTTAATACCACTTGGTACTGAATCCAAAGAAATGGGTTTATAGCCACAAAAGCTCATGCAAAAATAAAAATCAATTATTTAGAGGTACTGCCACATTTCCTTTTTATTCCTTCCCCTTCTTTTTTTCATTTTAAGCAGAGCACTAGTATTTCAATGTATAGTAACTGATAATGCAAATAAATCCCAGTTGAACACAAAGATATAGGCATGTGTGTATATCAGAATTCCAAGATGTTATGTATTGCCTTTAGAGTGAGTGATCATCATGAGGCCATTTTAATGTGGCGTTTACATGGCAGTACATTACACTTTGTTCTGGCATCTGTAATGTCTTTGAAATGTGTTGAGATAATGAATCATTATCTCTCAGCTGAGCTGTTGTGTACAAAAACAGTCATATTACCATAAAACCAAACTGCATAAACCAGCCATGAGTAAGGATAGTTGAATGGGAAGCATGATTAACTGGTTCACACATGCATGTACATGACATGGTTGGTGTACATGTTATAAACTTGCAGCTGAATGGGTTAACTGACATCAAGAAAAACATTACACTTTACAGTGGATAATCTGGAAATGAGTTAGATCATTCAGTCAAAGAAGATCTAACTTGTCATAATGTGTTCTGGATATTGCAGTTGAAGAAGAACAACAACCAAGATATTAAAAGGTCAACAAAGCTAACTGCATGAGAGAGTTGAGTAGGTTTAACCTATAGAAGACTGAGATGTGATATGATAGTCATATTTATCTGAATAGCTGGTGTGTAGAAAAAAGGGCAAGCTTGTTTTCTGCTGCTCCAGAGGATCAAAACCAAACAAATAGATTCATAGAATCATAGCATTCAAAATATAAAATGCATAGATTCAAAATACAAGAAAGAAGATTCTGACTAAACATTAGGGAGAACTTTCTGACAGTAAGAGTTGTCTGTCAGTGCAATAGTCCACCTCAGAAGGGGGTGGACTGACCTTACTAAAGGATTTTAAACAGATGTTAGGTGGCAAACTGTTGAGGTAGTTTAGTTGAGTATTCCTGGCTAGGGATTACAGAGGATTGTCATTTGGGTCTCTTTCAGCTCTAGGATTCTGAGTGATGCTTTTCTTCCATGTTCCATGTTTTTCTTTTCTATCTTTTTTGAACAGGCTGTGCTCAGATTTCATATACTCTGATATATTTCAATTTCAATATCTAAAAAAAAAAACCTGTCTTTCTGATACAGCAAACAAATCTTAGTTATGGAATGATGCAGATATAGCTGGTATATGTAGTTATGAATGTGGACCATGATTCAGTAAGTTACTGGTTATACATCATTTCAGTCAAATAGGTGAGCCTGCATCTTCTCAACTTTACTTTCTTCATCTGACACACAGATATAGCAACAATGACTACATTATAACCAATACAATGCACATGATGCATTTGGATTGAACACTAAGAACATTATTGCATTACAAAAGTAAGCTGAGATAGAAGCAGCAAGATCGAAGTGGCTTTCTGCTTACCTCTCCTTTTGCCCTTGAATCACTTCCGTTCTCTTTCCAGAGGGAGACAGTCATGAAAACATGCATTTTACCAAACAGATTTTCCAGTGTCACAAAAGGCATGCTTTTACAGCTGTCTCCCTTGGGAAGGGAATGGAATTGCCTTGAGAACAGGCAGAGAGGTAAGCACACAGCCACTTTTTTTCTTTTTACTGCATCTCAGCTTACTTTTGTAATAGCTATAGCAACAGCAAGTACATTTCTATACCGCTTATCAGTGAACTAACACTCCCTAAGTTGTTAATGCAATAAGGCTTAGATAAATGCTAATATTACACAGACAATAAAAGATTTAATGAAACAATCTGAAAATGAATATGAAATATTTTCTTCTATGGAATGTTTGAATGTGCTCATTTACAAAATAACTTTTTCAGTTGACGTAGGACCTTACCACATTGCCTTCGGGGATGTGATGGGGTCGTGATGAAAGGGAGCAGGATGAGAACAGAATGGGTGCTATCACCCATTCTACCACACAGAAGAATGCTGCTTCCACCGCCACCACAAATTCCCATTGCGTTCCCAACCCGTCCCACAGGAGGCAATTTTCAGGAACTGTTTAGAAGCATTCCTGAAAATTGCCTACTTTGGGATAGTTCAGGAACACAATGGGAACTTCTGGCGGCAGTGGTGGTATTCTGCTGTGCGGTAGAATGGGTGATAGCACCCATTCTGTTTTCATCCTGCTCCCTTTCGTCACACTCCCATGACATACCCGAGGGCAATGTGGTAAGGTTCATAGTCTCGTAAAATATCATTCTTCAATTATATCCATTGTTGACCAACCATTAAATAATGAAATCAGACAAAGAAGCAAACAAACAGCTTCATCTATATACTGCTTCATACTAAACTAACAGTGTCTAAGCGGTTTACAGCTGTAAACTGTAAATTGCCCCAACAATCTGGGTATTCATTTTAGCAATCTCAAATAAGTGGATTAAAGGGTCATTTTCTGGATTTAAAAACCTATTTAACTGTTTGAGGCCTGGGAGTAAGCAAACAGATAAACACGGGGGGAGGGGTCAAGCTGGTATGGGTCCAGCTGAGGCCCAGATGTCAAACTACAACACCTCCCCAGATATCCCTTGGGTGAAACACAAGACCCTGAGAGCAATCCAAAGGGCATTGGTTGCTACCTCAGCCAGTCATCTTTGGAAGGCTAAAACCTGGAGATCTAAGTCAGTAAACTCAGAATACAAATAAAAAATAACAAACATGCTTCTTGAAATATCACCACCAACTTCCTTTTCCAGATTTTTGTTGTTATTACATTTACCTGTGTGTGTAGTTTTGGACCCTGGCACTTGGTAGTATGAGGCCATGCTATTTTGTCATTTGCCTAGCATGCTCTTGTAATTCAATTTGTAAGTATAAATGGTCATAGAGACATAGAGAAATACTCCTATATCCATTCATTCCATTCCCCATCCCCCTTGGCATTTCTATCTTTGTCTCTCAGTGTGTATCAAGAATGATTGGTAACCTGTTGCCCTTCAGATGGTATTGGGACTGCCATCCATTATCTGTCCCAACCAACATGATCACTCATCAGGCATGATGGGAGCATAGATACTGACTGGGGAGATTAACAATATGTTGAATACTGCTAGTATAAAATATACACATAAATATAAAGATTTTAACAGTCCATTCAGATCAGAACATACTTTTCAAATAATCAGATCAGTGAAAAATACAAATAAATAAATGGTCAAAGACATCTGTTTTTCATATCACAAACATAGAATGAACGAAGCAAAATCTTGAATCTCTATCTCTTTCAGACAATCTGAAATATCCTTCTAAGAAGAATGTGGCACAAACTGCAGGGATTTTTCAGCTTTACTGACAGGATAAAGTCCCCATCCCTCAGAAAAAAATTGAAGAAATGGCTCCATCTCTGCATCTAAAGAAGCAAAGCAAAGGGATGTTCAGTTTCCTTTTCTTATGTTTGCTTATTTCAAAAATGCCAAATGTTCTATTTTCTGTTTCTGCAGGAATAATCTATGACAGAGATTCAGACAGAGAATTCATGAAGCTTCAAGGTTTATCTTCTTGTTTGTTGTGGCAGCATTGTTACATGTATACTTTCACACTGTTGAACCTCTAGATCCTTTCCTCTATCCAAATGTCAAATATCTATTGAAATCAATCCAAGATTTCAGGCTCTAGATGAGACCCACAACACACTAAACCATATAAGAGGTGTAACTGGCTGTATAAATGCTAAAATTGTGTATTTGAACATTTATGTTGTTGTTGTCACTATCATACTCATCATTATCATTATCATCATCTGTCATTCCTAATGGCATTCACAAGTCAATTACTGTCAGCACTTTTTGCTTAAATCTGGTGACATCTTCAATTTATCATCCTCTCACTGGTTTCACTTCTCCTAATTGACTGAAGCCTTATGCCCAGGAAAGGGTCTGTGAACAGGGAAGAGCCTTAATTGGTTGGGATGCAGTCAGAGCTAGAACGCTTCTTCTGGTACTCTTCATTGCTTTGTATTTTCATAAAAAACATTGACCCTGTATGAATTGCTTTATGCTTCATGCTATTCTGTGCACTGAATTCCCTTAAGGAAATGATAGTTTCTGCCCCCCTCCCCCCAATTTCATGCTGACAGGCACCATGACAGTCCTCTTTCTCAAGGCAAAAGATCACACAAAGTATACATATATGTTAATATCCACTCCAAAGATCTTAGTGACCCTCCAGCTAAATGGTGTATCAGTTCTAAACCTGGAGAATTTCCAAACATATCATTTGTCCCTGAGATAATTCAGCTTCCTTTATGCTGTCTGCCAATCAAAGCATGCAAACTCTAAGCTCACAGCTTTCCTTGGGGTCTCCCAACTCCATACAAATCACAAGTTGCTTTCTCAACAGGCAGCAAATATAAAAATAATTATTTTTCTCCAACTACCTACAAACTCAGAATTATCCAAACTTCATTTAAACATATGTTCCTTTCTTGAAAAATAAAACTGTGTCATCTGAAAGGAGCTTTTATTTTCTCTTCCATACCCTGCCTTTTCAGTTGATTAAACCTGAACCAGAATGTTCCTGTTTGGGTCACAGGCTGCTATTGCCCTTTTAACTTGCTTTGTAGAGCTTCTAGCCTGAAGTTTGTCAAGCATAAATGTCAATACAGTAGTCAAAGGATATTGCCATATACAGTAAAATAGTATTATTACAAACAAACTACATGAACTAAGTCCACCCAGCATTACATATTTTCAGTGCAACTTCATAGATCTCATAGCATTTTTGGAACAAAGAACTGATGTATCTGAAAGGCCATTTTAATTCATTGACCGAGTTCATAACCATTTTAAATGTATATTCATGTCTGGCTTGAGGCTGTGAATGTATGTTAACCCATACATAAGAAATACATCTATACAATTAGAACATAGATGAATGAGAATTTTCTGGAGAATTCTACATCAGACTACTAGCTACCACTGGGATATCTAATTAAATAGAATAAAAATCAATATCATCTTTAAAAAACCCAAATAACAAACAATATATTTTCAGTGTTTCAGAAGGTTAATCCCAGAGCCTTTATAAATAGTACTGTTTCTTGAGAAGGTTGTGATGTCATCTTACTTTATTTTAGAAAGTTTTAAATTTAAAGATGCTCTATCCTCGACTTAGGGTATGTTATTTGTACCTGACATGATGTGAGGGAGAGAAGGTAGTACCCAGTCTTTTTCCAGGACCATGGTGGCCATTTCTGATGGTCACTGCAACTGAATAAACTGCTGGAAATTTGCAGGAACCACAAGGGCTCCTAGGAGTTTCAGGCCTACAACAGCCTAACAAGGGCTCTAGTGGACACCACTAGTTATTTGCAGACTTGGGAAGTCAACTTTGTTCTTTTGTCAGCTTCTTTTGATTATAAGCATGCCAGCTTCTCAAGCATTTCTTAGTATCTGGTGGACTTCCCAAATCATCCTTCTTTAATAGTTTCAGTCACCGTCATGGCTGTACATTTCACTCAGTCACTGATTGCTAGAGCTAAGGAATAATTTTATCCATGCACTGCTTCCCCTCTCCCTCTCTCTTCTCTCTTTTTTCCCCTTCTTCATAGACCATTCTATGATCGGTGAAGTGCCCAATATTGTCACAGCTTTGCTTACCAGTGGGCTTTCATATCACAGCTTTGCTATGAGGAATTAGGTTGCAATGATCCAAATTACTCTGAGGATGACAAAGATATAGAATCTCCCAATAGAGAGATTCGGGGTTCTGATAGCTTCATGCACATGGCAGCCAATCTATGGGCTCATTCCCACTATTTCACCAGAGGGTGAATTATATGACCCTAAATATATAATAATAATAAAATATTTATTTATATTCCACCTCTTCCCTTTTGGAGATCGAGGCGGCTAACAACAGAGTTTAAAGTACAATATAATAACAAAATCCCCCACCCCCCCATCCCATCCTCCCTAAAATACAAATTTATAAAAAGAAAATCATAGATATTTACAAACATCACAATAATACAGGAAGATGTTGTTCACTGAACAGTGACAACTAATATGGGAGTATAATATCGGCAAATTTCTTCATTCAGGACCTAGTCAATCTGGGTAGGCCAGCCCAAAGAGGGTCATTTTTATCGCCTTCTTAAAAGCCTCAATTGAAAGTATTTGGTAGATTTCTTCAGGCAGGTTATTCCAGATTTTTGTTATTCCAGCAATAGGAAAGGTCCTCTGAGAAGTTATCACTAATCTGGTTCTTCTCGACTGTAAGAGATTCTTCCTTGAGGAATGGAGTGTGTGGGAAGGATTGTATGGGAGGAGGCATTCCTTCAAGTAAGCTGGACCTAAGCCATGTAGGGCTTTATAGGTAATGACCAACACCTGGTACTGTGCCCGGAAGCTAATGGGCAACCAGTGTAATGACTTTAGAATCGGTGTAATATGGTCAAATTTGCATTTTCCAGCAACCAGTCTGGCTGTCATATTTTATACCAATTGAAGCTTCCAGATGTGGCATAGGGGTTGCCCCATGTAGAGCGCATTACAGAAGTCGAGACGAGAGGTTACCAGTGCATGTACAACTGTTTCTAGGTCCCACTGCTCTAGATAGGGTTGCAGCTGGCGCATCAACCGAAGCTGATAACAGGCACTCCTGTCCATTGCATCAACCTGAAACAGTTGAAGCAATGTGTCCAGGAGTACCCTCAAGCCGTGAACACAGTCTTTTAGGGGACGTGTGACCCCATCCAGGACAGGTGGACTGATCTCCATACCCAGAGAGGGGTTACCTATCATGTGTTCCTCCATTTTATTTGGATTCAGCTTAAGTCTATTTTCCCTCATCCAATCCATTACTGACCTCAAACAGTAATTCAGATGATATCCAATTAGGGACTGTCCTGCCCACATTAGTCTTGTGGCAGGAAGAAACACAAAATGGTTCTTACATATATTGCTTGCACATTCTGCCACTCTTCAGAACATGAACTGGGTAAGTACATTGGCTGGCAGACAGGCCTCCCAATAATAGGGAGTAATCATGAGGGTAGATCACAGCCTTAAAGCCCGAAAAACTCATAAAAAACTGTTTGCTGACTTCACTTGCAGATTTCCCTGTTGGACAGCTGCAAATGGACTGCACATGTTTAAATTTGCAAGAACACTTTGAACAAACACCTTGGGAGCCAAACTCCCCCCCCCCAAAAAAAAACCCACTGTGGATTTGCTTAACCAACTGCACTTTGAGCTAGAGGCAGTAGATTATATGAGAGATGCCCACTTTGAAAGCAGTATCCCTGCATATACCGAGATTATGTCCTAATCTGCAAATAAATCTGAGTCTGGGCTGAATCCCATGTGAGAGATAGATTAATGGTTGTTGTCATCTGAAATGCCTCATTGTTTTGCAATTCTAGTAAAATCATTTGATGCCCAATATATATAATCTACGGTTGCAGTGAAAGCAATGAGTCTCATGATACCTTAAAACATAATTTTTATTAAACATAAGCTTTTGTACACTCAAAATATATTTTATCAGATATATGGAGTGTTGCTTCAGTTGGTAACTTCCATTAATAATAGCGGATCGAGGAGGGATTACAGCAAAAAAATCAACAATACAAAATGCAAATACAATGTTATCTAAAAAAACAAACAATAAAACGGTCAGCAATACTGCTACCAATCATTTCTGTACACCTCTTTGATCGTAGGAAAAGCGGTTAATAAATGAACAATTTATTATTATTATTATTATTATTATTATTATTATTATTATTATTATTATTATTATTATTATTAAAATATCCAGTCATCATCTGTTCCCATACTATTGAGTCGGAAATGGGGGTTTCTTTAGGATCAATTATAGCATATCAAATGGATAGGCCCACCGGAAGAGATCCGTCTTAAGTGCCTTCTTAAAGGCTTCCAGTGTAGTAATAAGGCAGATATCTTCTGGCAAGTTGTTCCATAGTTCAGGGGCTGCGGCTGGGAAAGCTTTATGTGAAATTGTACCTCATCTGGTTTTTGTGTATTCCAGTAGTTTCTTCCCTGACATTCTAAGAGTGTGGGGTGGATTGCGTAGGGAGAGGCGTTCCCTTAAGTAACTCAGACCCAAGCCATGTAGGGCTTTAAAGGTAATGGTGTCCCTTATAAAAAATGGAAAATCAAGGTTTGATATTTGAAATTTATACTTTTTTTGAACATTTTCAAACCGTGGATGCTTGAATCCATGGATAAAAAATCTGTTTATAAGAAGGGCCAACTGTACTTTCATATTCAGTGTTACGATGTTATGTGCATTGTACTCCTCTGAATACTGACATCTCCTTCAGAAGATTACCTAATTTGCTGAAACCAATGTTTAGGCAACATGAAGGATTGCAGAAAGTGAGGAGGAATGCTTTTTCTTCTGCAAGGAGTGGAATCCATGCAGAAATAGATCAATGGATCCTGGTCTATAGCCTTCCAAAACAAAATATGAACTGCCTATGTCTCCTCCTGCCTATAAATACTGGATTTATTTGATTTATCAAATATATATTTTATAATATGCATTAGATGATGATGTATTTGAAAATATGATATGTATTTGATTATTAAGAAAAAAATATCAAGTTCAAAGTGAAAATTCAAAGAACTAAGTCCTTTCCGGACATTATTAGAAAGGAAAATTCATTATTGAATCTTAAATTTCTCGACTGTATGTGTGTACATAAGAATTAGGGGTTTGTTGTCATTGTGGTTAGGCCCATCTGTAGCTTGTACAGTCAGCCCTCCATATCCATGGATTTTTTTATCCATGGATTCAAACATGCAGAGCTTGAAAATAGTCTTTTAAAAAAATCCAAAAAACAAACCTCGATTTTGCCATTTTATATAAAGGACACCATTTTTATATGCCATTGTATATCATGGGACATGATAAACTATGGATTTTTGTATCCATGGGGGGGGGGTGTCCTGGAACCAAACACCAGAAGATACCAGGGGCCCACTGTATTCATTTTGTGATTTTGTCTACATTTAGGGGGGGGGGGGGAAAGGGTTTCCAAGACTGTTCTCTGGCAGTTCCATTCTCTGAGGTTTTACAATTTCAGATCTTTTCCATACCAGGTAACTATTTGTAATGCCTACCTGCTGCCTGATTCAGCAACACAGCACAACATAGGTGGGGAGCCTCCTGGGTGCTGAGTCTGTACACCCATACTGCTATGTAACAAAACTGACGTACTGTGCATATACAAGTGTGATAAATTGAGTAATCGCTGACTTGCCTTACCACTAAAAAAATAGCTGTCATTTGCATAGTGGGCTCATTTTTTAGCCTTTAGTTGATTATTATTATTATTATTATTATTATTATTATTATTAAAAAAATCTTAATGCTTGAAATTATTGATTGCACCTGCTCTTTTATCATATGCTTGTGCTTGTAAATTTCAGCAGCACTTACCAATGTATTAATAATTTATGGACTAACTGAATGCAGCCCATAAAATCAAATGATTACAATTTATATCATCTTATTAATTAAAGCTAAATTTATCCTGTCTAGAGGGCAAGCATAAGCCCTGTGAAAACCAATATATATTTCCTTATTCCTTCACACAGGAATGTTTTTAGCTTCTAAGACTCTGTGCTTGATATTTGATTCATTTCAACTCTATTGTTTTCCATAAATGTGCTTAAGTAATAGAAAGTAGAATTGTATATGGAATGGAAATTGCTTCAGACTTGATTTTTAATGTGGCATGATTCACTGTGGAACTGTGTCCTATACAACAATAAAAGAAAAATGAAATACAGAATCAAATCAGAATTTAGTAGTTATCTATCCCCATGTCTTAATTAAGGCTGTTACATACTTTAGTCTTGAATACTGTCTATTGGATGTCCCCATCAATTAATAACTTAACAGAAGGGTCAGACTGCATGTCCAAGTATACATTAAAGCACAAGATCTTGAACAACACTGCTATGTTCCAGAGTAATAACTGTACTGTAATAACTAGAATGTAGTTCTTATTATAAATAATCAGAAAAAAATAGATTCACATGCTAGTCATATTTTAATTATATTACAAATTGAATAAATCTAGCTTCATTAACTGATTTCCTATTCATGCAAATTGGCTTGCATTCTTAACCAGTCATCTAGAAATACTTCTGTTGCTGACTCTTCATTCCCTGCTGAAAAAGGTCATTGTCTCCTCAGGATCAAAAAGAAAAGAAGAAGAAGAAGAAGAAGAAGAAGAAGAAGATCATCATCATCATCATAAATTGCATTTGGATTATGAGGGGATTGCCTGCCTTTGAAATGTTAAGTCATTCACCAAGTCAAATGACTGAGTTAAGAAAGATCTTTTCTTCTTTCTACTTCTTTCAATAATAGTTTTCATGTCAGATTACAGATTTCCATGTATTTCATCTATATCTTGTTTAACTCAAGGCAGTAGTTATTCTTCTACACTTTCTTCCTATTAATTAGTATTTTGATTTGAATGATTAACTTCAGGCCAAGTATTTCCTGTCACCCCATTCTTAGACATAAGCAAAAAATATTTTGTTCAAGTAGAACATAGCAGAATACCTCAAGAGCCACATCTGCTTGAAAGATCATGCTACTTTTCTTCTTGTCTTTATTTTTCTGTTATTAATAGCCCCCTTTAGATTGTTCTAATCTATTTGTTGCAAAAGTTAAGCTATTGGTGACTGTTACTGATTTCCTTTGTGCTAGCTAGTCAGAAGTAAGAGCAATTAGTCATTGTGAAGTACTATACTATGCGGTGTTCCAACTGTCTCTCAGGAAAGCAGGGATACCTTCAAAGCTTATCAGGGATTACTCCATGAGATTTTTCTTTCCCTCCCACTCTCATAATACTAGAACGCAGGGTCATCCATTGAAGTTCAATGGTAGAAAGCTGAGAACAGATAAAAAGAAGTGCTTCTTTGTACAGTGCATGTTATACTGTGGAATCTGCTGCTGCAAGATGTAATGATGGCTACTAACCTGAGAAGTTTTAAAATGGAATTGGCTAAATTGACTCTCAGGAGGTTACTACACACAATTTTTTAAACCACGATTTTAGATCTGGAAAAAAGAGGGTTTGGCAAAACTTATCACATGACAACAACTCTGACCCATAGCTGCCACAACTCCCAACTACAATCAGTGCATTCCTTTTCATTGATAGTAGAAATCCATCAATGACCTCTCAATAGCACAAATCGCCAGGCGTGAAACCTCACTGCTGAGGCAATCATGTTATTGGCATTCGCATGGAGTCAGTTTTCCCTTGTCTCTCCTTCCCCTCACTTTTCCCAAGCAGCCTGGTTACACTAGAAGAGCTCCGGAATTGCATGCCAAATTAAAAAAAATGAAAATAAAAATTGGAAAATTGGAAGAAAAGCTAGGTAGGACAGAGGGCAGAGGAATCGGGTTAAGGGGGAGTTAGGAAGAGAGTGTGATGGTGATAGTCACATGGCTATGAAGCTGTGACGTAGTGAGTACAGACAAGTATAGTTCCATTTTCACCAAGTGTGACTGCAGCAAGAATGGGGCTCATGCAGTAAAGCTCTGAGTAGCTACTAGTTATGATGGAAGTATATTCCCTCGAACAACAGAGACATTCATGGTGTGTAAGATAGCACAAACATGGAAGATGGTGCTCATACCCTAACTCTCAACCTTTCAGAGGTAGCTCTTTGGCTGTAAGGAAACAGAATTCTAAACTTGATCTTTGGGTTTTGCTGTATCTCACCATGGCCTTCACTTGCCCCTCCCATTTCATAAATGTCCTTTCAAAGGCCAGACTAGATTTGACTGAGGAAGGATTACTTGGTTTACTGTGCATTTACTTGATTCACCCTGGTTTACCTTGGGTGCCATTTGTTGTTTTGAATTTGTTTGTCTTTCCTGCCTCAGACACAAACATATCTTCAGAAATCTCTACATTTTCATGAAGTTTGTTTTTATTTATTTATTTAAGTAATTAAATCAGAAATAATCAGTGTTGTAAGTTGGCAACATGGCATGGTGTCTGAAGTAAAACTCAGACAGGAAAGAATGCTAGAAAACCATTTTACACACATTCATCACATTTAGAGTTCTTGTATATCGCTGTGAACTGCAAAGTGCCATGTAAGCAGCAGTGTGATGTAGTACTGGTGTCTCATGTGTTGAATTGTCTAGAAGTTTCTCTTTCCCACAGCCCAATAAGGACTCTGCATAAACTTGGTTTGCCTTTCAGCCCTTACTACTATCATAGGACCATTTCAGATATTTGGAAATCTTTCCGTGGGAGAAAGAGATCTTATTTGGTGGTACTTCCAAGGCTTTTTCAGAGACTCATATCATTGCTACTAGTGGGAGCTAGCAGCTACTACTGCTGCTGCTGCTGCGACTGCTCAGCTGCCTCCTTGTTTGCCCTTGGTTATGACCAACAGGGACTTGTAACAACCTGGCAATGGCACTAACCTTTTATGTTTCAGCTCACTGATGCCTGATGGCACTATATAAATGTGGATAGTGTTCTTTCTTGATTTGTGGATTTTAGACTGGAGTGGCAGTTTACAGCAGTATCAGCAAGTTGAGGTGTGGGTTCATGACTCAGCTTAGCACCACTGATGCTGCCATTGCTGATGCTGGACAGACTGTGCGGCAGTGGGATGCCACCCTTTTCCTAGCCAGATTGCGGCTGCAGCAACCTCACATTGTGGCGCTGATTTGGTCTTTCCATCGTGCAAAGAGAAGCTGCAAAAAGCGGCTCCTTCTTGCGCCATGAAAATGATGCCCTAGCAGTCAGTGCTGTGGCTTTTTGGTGCTCCTTTAGTGCAGTGTATGTACATGCTGCACCAAGGGAGCCCAGTGATGCCTCCCCCCATGCACGGCATCATGCTGGCATGGGGCAGATTCATGATGTGCAGTGTACAGTCACCATGCCACCATTCCGCCCCGATACCAGCATGTACCACCCACCTTTACAGCCTCTGTCTGACCAGCAGAACTGGGCAACAATAGGTAGGATAGAATGACAGAAATGGACAATTTGTTACAGATCAGCCAACCAATGCACAAAATCCACTACTGCAGCATTCCGGTTCCTCATCCGACCTCTGCATAAAACCTGTAAGGAAGAACAGCCCACCACATGCAGATTTTATGCAGAGGTCGGTCCATACTAACCCCAGCAAGCAACCATACTAGATGTAGTGATATTTTCCATCCTCTTCCCTCCAGCAATAAAAAATAAGAGTAAAAATTTCCTTCCCTCCATTAGCAGCTGGTAACTTTTGATTGTTCAAGTAGCTCATTGGTTACCAAAGAAGATCCCTATTGCTTCGATTTAAACAGAGGAAGGGTTGTGTTTTGCCCTAAGAGACCTCATCCCGCCCTAAAAACGATGACTTAGCTAAGGTTCCGTCAGTGTTTAAGGACCTTACGTGATGATTTGTTTACTGTGACAAATATGCATTTGTTTCTCATTTGGTACAAACTGTCCAGTTTACAATTCTAGTGTGAAGAAAAGGCATTAGATGATTCTTCACAAAATATTGGAAGAGTAGACAGAGTAAGCTAATTGAGTTTCATTGCCTACACCACCCTTGTTTTTACATTTTAACTTAAAATAGGAGCATTTGCACTCATTTTATTCCATTGTGCTCTGCATCTACAGCCAGCAGCCGAGGAGATCTTTTTGACTATTTTCAATGAAGCCAGATTCAGAACTATTTTTTATCCATAGTTGTTTGTTTCCACTGCATCTATTCATTGGTTAAATGGCTTGTAAATTATATACACATCATAATCTCACCAAACAAAGCTGACAGCAAATGGATTTTCCCCCCTTTCCCATCTCTTCTGATTCTTCATTTTCTTTCAAATTGTGTAGTGCCTAGGGAGAGTAATGAGTGCCTGGTGTTTCAGATTAATGCTTTTGAAGCTTCAGCCAAACTGTTAACTAATTTTATCATTTGACTAATTTAGTGATGTTCAGTTAAAATAAAATATAATTATGGATCAAAAGTATGTTTGCTTCCACTGTGCAAGTTAGAGGTGAATAATCCTTCTTTCTGTAAGGGCAGGTGTTTGCAAAAATGCATACATTGGACAAAGAATCTACTGCATAAAATGTTCATTTTGTCAGGATAAACAGACTCATTCCTTCACATAAAAGCAGTTGATGGCAGGACCATCTCATTCATGAAATAATAAGAATTGGTTTGACCACATGGGCTATTTAGTCCAACCACATGCCATACACCAGTAAAGCTCTCTGAAAGATGCAGTAAAGCTCTCTGAAAGATCTCTGTTTAAAGACACCTCAAGAAGGAGAGTCCACCATCTTCCATGGTAGTCTTTTCCACTTTTAATTTATTTTATTTATATACCGCTATTCCAAAGATCATAGCGGTGAACAGCAAGTAAGCTAATTTATCAATAAGCTAATTTGCCCCCAACAGTCTGGGTACTCATTTTAGCTCCCTCCTTGGAAGGATGCAAGCCTGAGTCGAGCTTGGGCCCTTTTGCTGGTCTTGAACTCGCAACCTTGTGGTTTTGAGTGAATGGCTGCAGTACAGGCATTTAACCACTGTGCCACCAGGGCTTCATAGCTCTTACTGTCAGGAAGTTCTTCATAATGTTTAGGGGACTGAATTGAAATACATATAAATCTATTGAACAATATCACCAATGCAAGAAATAGCTGCAGCCAGCTATATCCATGCACTCTGATGAACAGTGTTCAGCTATGGCAATGCACATTGCTGACAAATGGTCAATTTTATCACCATATTAAGGGAAAAGTAGACAAATGAGGCAGCTCTTAGACAGCTGGATATTGCAATCAAGTAATTATATAGATGGTGTGAGTGTTATTGACATGATAGTATAGTATTTTGAAAAAAAAAAGAATCCTTAGCTGCTTTAGGTATTAGAAGCTATCAGTTATCATGCAGATACATTTGACATAGATATTGTGAAATCCAAATAGTTGCAGGGCCCATTCACAAATTGGATTGAGTCTAGATTTAGGGATGCAACTATGATAATACAAACAGATCTATGTATTTTGTACTCCCTATAAATGTTCCATTGGCTTTTCTCAACATTATGCAGAGGGTCCTCATCCTCCTCATCTTCCCCAATCTCTACACATAGAACTAGCATTTTGGAAATGCCATTGCAGTGCACCTGTGTTCATGCAGCACAAGACTGGAAACCCTGCATAATTAGATTTTCCAGGAATATAAAGTACCTATATGCAGAGCCCAGACTGTTAGAAATGTTAGAATAATGTTAAACATTGGAATCTGGGAGGCTGAGGCCCTGTGCAGACTGGCAAAAAGCACTGACCTGTGGGTGGACTCATGGTGTAGCATCTGCACACTCGCCCTGCCACTAGGGTGCCATTTTGGCATGCAGCCATTTACACAGTGTGTGCCATGATGACACCACTATGGCACAGTGCCAGGGCATCATCATGGCGTGCCTATGATGCTCCTTCCAGGGAGCAAAAAAGAAACCACTTTTCATGGCTTCATTTTGCTCTCTCCAGGGAGCCTCTGCCTGTGGTTGCCAGGGCACTGATCTGGGGCAAAAAGTGGCACCTGCATGCTGCCCATCTGCATAGCCCCTGAATCATTTCCACAAACCTTACTTGCTGGAATCATTCAGGGGTCACCAAACTGTGCTTTTTAAGAGATTTTCAACTTCATCTCCCAGAAGCATCAGCCATGTTGACCAATACTCTGGGATTCTGGGAGCTGAAGTCCAAAAATCCCTTAAAAAACACAGTTTGGGGACCAATGACTGGTTCAGTTATAATAGTTTTGAACTTTTGAAAGACACCATGAAATTTACAGATAATAACAGCGTTGCTTGTTAAAGGCACACTTATTACTGACACCTTTCACATCTTTTTGTGAGTTTATAGTTGTTTTTCACCAGTCTGGACTTTTCCCCCAGATGGACAAGCTCACAATGCATTTGTTCCTGGTGACTGTGGGAGTCCAACATGTCTGAAACTGTCAGGTTGGGAAAGGCTGTCCTAAAACATAGGATCTTACCATACAATTTGTTCAGGTATATTTTCACCCACATCTTCATTTCTCTTCTCTTCTGTCTGCCCCTTCCACCTTCACCAATGTGCACACTGTTCACTTATCTTTCTCTTTACATCACTTCTGAATTTTTTGGGAGGGTCTCTTCCTCTTCCCAAAGAAAGCCATCTGACAGATTAGCTATTCTAGCAATGGAACTACGTGATACATTTCTTCTAATCCTTTTTAAAATCAAATACAAGTTTCCTTTCATGCTGAATCTAGCAGAAGGAGAACATCCTCACTTTCAAGAAATCTAATGATCTAAAACCAATTAACTTATTAAAGTAGACAATTAAATTCAGCAATAATATGGAAAGGTACTGAGTCCAGCCATATTGAGGAAAATGAGATAAAATGATATTTTATTGAATTAAACAACTAGTTATTGCCAAGCTCTGCCTACCTGTGTAAATCTGTATGTGCACAGGCACCTCTGTGGGTAGCTGTGGCA
Organism: Sceloporus undulatus; assembly: GCF_019175285.1. Taxonomy (NCBI): domain Eukaryota; kingdom Metazoa; phylum Chordata; class Lepidosauria; order Squamata; family Phrynosomatidae; genus Sceloporus; species Sceloporus undulatus. The sequence continues at coordinate 153,845,707 of NC_056526.1, forward strand.
GTTTGTAAAAATGATGGAGACAACAAGGTCAGATGGATATGGCAGTGACAGAAGAAGGACCTTAGGTGTACTTCCACTTCTCTCCTTTATGTGGCTTTTTGTTGTTATTGTTGTTCTTGTTGATGCAAACGTGAGTATTGTTGTTCTTGTTGATGCAAACATGAGTGTTGATGCAAACGTGAGCACGCAGAGTAAACTTGGAAGCCTTGTGTTGAAGATAAACAACTGTTAGCTGCCAGAGCATTCCAGGAAACAGCTGCTAGAAGAAAGGCACACGACTCCTGGCTTATCTTTGTAGAGGCACTTTGTTTATTTGTTGCCAAAGACACACGCGAGAACAATCATCAACACCTTCCACAAACTGTAAACCCACAAAATGTACAAACGGACATCTGAGATTATATATACATTTGCCATGTGGCAATCTAGCTCAACCCCTTCCTGTACAATTTCCTGTGCATCTTGGAATATCTTCCCCCTTGCAAAGATGACACAGTATATTTACACATTGCTACATGCTCTCTGGCACACACTGTGACCTTGGACATCACCTGCTGGTTTGTGTCCCAGCTGCAGCCAATTCCAGGCTTCTGCAAAGTGAATAACCATTTCCAAAATGTTACATCTGAACATTTTCATACACTCTATACATTAACAGTTCTTGTGTGCCTTCAAGTTGTTTCCAACATATGTTTGCCCTAATGTGAACCTATCACGGTGCTTTCTGGGGCTAAGAATCTGTGACTCACTCAAGATCACCCAGTGAGTTTCTCTGGCCAAGCTTTTCTCCTGAATCCAAAGTCAAATGTTCCAAACACATCATGCTGACTGGGGAAATCTTGTCATTTTTAATTTAAGACAAAATTATTATTTTTATCCTTAACTAGCATGCCACCTTCACCCTCAAAAAAGAGGAGAAGAAAAAAATGTGTCAAAAAAGTACAAAAGACAAAAAAGTATTTTTTTCAAAGTATCTGGCAAGGTTGCTTTTCTTTAGCCTCCTAACATATGTCACATGATGAAGATAAAGAAAGAACAAATGACATAAAGTACAGAGTAAAGTAATGCCACATATTAAACTTTTCAGTCATTCTGAATTTAATTCATGTTGTCTTTGAGCTGCATAAATACTATATTCTGATCTACTTATATAAGTTTCCCAATTTGTTTCAACTACACCACTAAGCCAATTAAAATCAAGTCCTTCATGTGTTAAATTTTATGTTATGTAGGAAACGGATGCACAAAGTAACCAGCTTCACAACCTAGTTACCAAATTGGCTTCATAACAAAGGCTTCCATCTTTTGCTGAACTATTTTAAAGAAGTCTTTCTATCTTAATGCACTGGATTAAGAAGAAAAAAAAGGAAAAGGAAAATAAGATTTCCAGCACAGACACTCCTCAGTGGTGAATGCATTAATAGACATACTGGGGGATATTTTTTTTTAAATGGAATGGAAGAGAGATTATAGCCAAGGCCCCAGCCACTTACTAACACATGTTTACGAAGATGTGAATATATGGATATGAGAATATAGGGAGCAAGAGTACAGTGGTCAATTGCCTCTTTCTGACCAGGTGTCCCAGTATTTTAAGAGCTTGCTAGAATGGTGACCAGTTTCTGTACAGTCAGTATTAGTCATACAGGATGAAAAGAGTTGGCTCTCTATCTGCAGCCATTTCCTTTTAAGTATATTATGCTTACAAACAATCGAGTCAGTTCAATATCCTAAGCTAAAGACAGATGAAATTTCAGAATGAAGCAGGAACAACTCAGCTTTGGCATTTAGGTGCCTTTTTAAAAACATCAAGCCACCCTGACTCATACTAAGAAATCTCTCACTTGTCATCCAATGGGAATTATGATATAAGCCTTATGTATGCTGCATATAATTTCATTTGGGAGGTGAATATGATTTGATGATTAAAATGTGATGATTAAGTAAATGTAAACCAATTCTGGAATAAGCTCTTGGTCATCTGGTGATTAATTGAATAAGAAATGATTTGGCAGATCTAGGGGGGAGTGAAAATTAACAAGATCTTTAATGGTTGATTTGGCTTTCCTTCTATCAAGTTTAAATTCTAGTAAACATAAATGGTCCATCAAAGGGCTCAAATATTTATTATGACATAAAGTTTTAGGGATTACAGCTCACTTGCATACATCCAGGAGAGGAGAATTCAAAGGCATAGTCATGTTAATCTGGATCAGTTTGCAAAGGGATCTTGTAGCTCCTTTGAGAAGAACTGAGAAACAGAAGTGGGTAGCATAGGCTTTAATAGATTTTACCCTACTTGATCAGATGCATGGAAGAAAGTACCTAGGAACAGACCTGTGTATCTGTGAATGTGCATGTTGTGTGTGAATAGCAACAGAAATACAAAAGTATGGGTATGGTGATGGAGTGCAACTTCGGTTTTTTAACTCTGGTCATTGGGGATAAAGACAGGAGGAAAGATGTTTCCTACAGCCAGGGTGAGTAAATAACCATATGTATCATGAAGGAAGGAAGAGGCCCCTCCTAAAAGCCGGCTCCCCGGCCTCCTGAGGGACGCTGCCACACCCCCCACGCCATCGGGGAAGGAGGTGGGAGAGCTGGTGGAGGACTACTTCTGCCGCTGCCCCCCCCCCATGTCACCGGGGAAGAAGCTCCCCAGAACTGTGGAGGACTGTCTTGCCGCTTGGGCGGCGTTTTACCAGGGGGGAGGGGTCAGTGAGAGAGGCCCCTCCTGAAAAGCCGGCTCCCCGGCCTCCTGAGGGATGCTGCCACACCCCCCACGCCATCTGGTGGAACTTTTTTTTTTCTTCCCCTGCTATTTGTATAGGGGTGTTTTCATGTATTCTTAATTGTTTTATAGCATATGATGTTTGTACAGGGGGGTTGTAAATTGTGATCTATGATGTTTTAACTGTTGTATTATTGCTGTAATTTGTGATCTATGATGTTTTAACTGTTGTATTATTGTTGTTCACCGCTATGATCCTTGGAATAGCGGTATATAAATAAGCCATATTATTATTATTATTATTATTATTATTAGAATGCAATGTGACACGGGTTGGGAACCAGAAAGGAAATACGATGAACTGGCCAAGACATTCTCATAAGAATGGGGTGTTAACTAATGTTATTATATGTGTAGTGTGCCAGGAAACTATTGTTTGCCTAGGAGGAAAGCCGCCACTGAATAAGCACAATACTCACAATTAGGAGAAAAAGGCCACAACTTTATTATAACAACCATAACAAAACAACGAAAGTAGGGTTTGCCAAACAGCATAAGGTCTGGATCTGTCACCCACCAAACCCTGGTTGATGGATGAACCCAAGTGCTTGGTTACTGCCAAGCTTCGGGATGACAGAGGGACAGACCTATTAAACGCCCAGTCGGTAACCGCCCATATGGTTGATCACATGTCCGCACATGTGATCGTTCGCCACTCTGTCCCTTGTCAACGGGGGATGTTGTCGCGATGTTGTCCCTGCAATGCCAGCACCTCTTCAGCCTCAGCACCCCTGTGTCCCCAATTGGACTCCCGAGCCAGACCTATGCAGCCCTGGAAACCACGCCCACAGATCCTAGACCTATGCGACTGCCTAAGAGGTTGTGAGAGCAACCCCATTCCCTGTTGAGGGAGGGTGGGTGGGGCGAGCCAGACTGCAAATGGCACTAGACAAAGCACCGCGTGGCCTTAAATAGGCCTATCCACCAATGGGAGGCTGAGAAGGAGGTGGAGATCCCCGCCTCGCAGCCTTCCAGACAATCCAGGGCAGTGCCAGAAGATAACGCTGCCCAACCCGAAGGTGGTTCCACCTCCCGGTGTTTACTGGGACATGTAGTTCAGAGCACCAAACCGAAAGCACCTCCCCTTTTTGGCGTCTAGGCCAATCCCGGCCCAGGCAGCCCACCGCGTGGGCTTCTCAGACTGGCCTGGGCCGGGCGGCATGGCCAGCAACCACAGCTCTCCCCCGCGGCAACCAGGCCGGCCCGCTGTATTGGGAGGCCTCATTTCAGTTCAACCCACTGTTGGTGGACTAGAGATTGTGAATGTATTTCAATTCTCTTTCCAGTATTTGTAGAGGTTAGAGTTAATGCAAATTATTATTCTCTTTTAGTCTTCCCTTGTGCTGGGCATGTACTCTTTTAGGGACAGATGTCAATACATAAGTCACAACAACAGACAGCAGACCATAACCATGAATTTGAGCTTTTTCTGTGATATATACAAAGATATACAAAGAGAATAACTGTTTGCACTGAAGACAGTGGGTGGCGTTCTGTTCAAGTGGTAGAATTACCAACTGTGAAGGAAATTTTCCTGGCCTGGCCTTGTGTGTTAAATACCTACTGATTTGCAGAAATCTGCAGGTGAAGGTTTTGACAGCATAGCAATTATTATCTCCTATTACGTTTTACTCAGATCACTGTTAAATGTAAAGCTAGAGATGTTAAAGATTCTGCATGTAATTGCAGCCATTTTACCCATTACAATCCTGAAAAGAAGAAAAAGGGTGTGGCAAGAAACTCCAGTTACTGCTACAGGTAAAGCCTTGGTTCATGATAGAAATATTTAGATTCATGCCTTGTGGGTATGCAGATTGAGCCCCTTTAAATAGTCAAGTAGTTGAAAGACCTTGCCTGCTCCCCTGGAAATCAATCATACTGAGAACATTATTGTATGAGGCAGATAAATCACAATTGCCTCAAGTAAATAGTGCTTTCTGTTGGGACTTTTCTCATGATGCTGTTCCTCTTCTGTTTGTCCTCATATGAGAGACCATTTTAAATATATTTATTTTTATTAACCCCAAAACTCATTAATAACCCCATTTCCTACTTTGTTGTACAGTGCTTTTCTATTAAAAAGTTCAATTGTGCTTTTATGCCAGTTTGGGGTGGTTAGGGATGAGCAGTGTGTGTGCTTTTTGTAAAGAAATATTGTGATTAGGGGAAGTTAAAGCATGGACTTTTCAATTTGGTTTCCTTTCAGTTGGAAAAGTAACTGCAAGGTATCTGTTTGCATGTGTGCATGTATGTACATGTATATGCATGTATGTCAAACAATGAAAAGAAGTAGGAACAATGTCTTCTAGGAAGAGTGGGTGGGCAGTCCCAAATGCTGTTGTGTGAAATATGCTTTTGGTGCAAATTGATGCTGTAATCCCAGAATGGTTCTGAAGGTGCACAAGGAAAGACAGCAATCCCATTTGAAGAGTGTTTTTACAAATAATGCTACTGTAGTGAGGGATGACCCTCATGGCTAAGGTAATGAGTCTGCTTTCTTAAATAAGAAAGGCAATCTATATTATAAGAAATACACTGTTGGGGGGGGTAGAGTCAGGGAGCCTTGCATATCCCATGCATTGGGAACAGCTGAGGTTTCTGAGCACTTTTCAAAGACAGTCCCATGTAGGGTGCATCACCTTAATTCAAATGGGATGTACAGTAACCAAGGGATGTATCACCCTGGCCAGATCAAGTACAGTTGGTGCACATGTTTTAATTATGCAAAAGCACTCCTGGTCACTGCTGATATCTGGGCTTCCAGAAGTACCCCCCAAAATACGAACCTGAGTTTTCAGGCTGAATCCTTATTCCCAGATCTATCTTTAGACTGATGGGAAGAACCTCTGTCTTGTCTGAATTGAGCTTCAATTTATTTGCCCTCATACAAACTGGTGCCCTCAGACACCAGTTTAGGACAGAAACAGCTTCCTTGGAATTAGGTGGAAAAGGATGATAGAGCTGGGTATAACCAGCATACAAGTGACATCTTACTGCAAACTCCAGACAGCTCTCCCAATGGTTTCATGTAGATGTTAAAGATTATAGTGGACAAGATTGAACCCTGAGGGACCCCACAGGCCAACAGCCAAGGAGTCAAACAGGAATCCCTCAACACCTTCTGAGAATGCCCCTCCAAGAAAGAATGGAGCCATTGTAAAACAGTTCCTCCAAGTCCCATCCCAGAGTGGCAACTCAGAATGATACTGTGGTCAATGGTAGCAAAAAAAACACTGAGAGGTTCAGTAAAACCAACAGGGACACATTCCTCCTGTCCCGTTCTCTGCGTAGGTCATCCACCAAGGCGACCAAAGCAGTTTCTGTCCCATAGGCAGGACTGAAACCAGACTGACATGGAGCTAGATAATCTGTCTCATCCAGGAAGCTGAGAAGTCACAACATGCTTTAGCACCTTGCCCCAAAATGGAAGGAATACTGAGGCCTGAACTCACTCTCATCATCCCTGGCTGTGTGAGAACTGTGTAATTTGGGGTTGATTTATGACTCAACTAACAAAGAAAGTGTGGTGATAATGTGTCTCTCCAGGAATTGTTGGATCTCATGTCCCATAAACCAACAACCTAATTCATTCTGAGAGATGATGTGTGTTGTAGTTCAACATTTTGGTGGCCACATCATTCCCACATGAATTAGCTAAGACCAGTTGTTGTATTCTAAGTGACACAGCCATATGTGCATATGTGATAAAAACCTCAAACATATGGAATCAAATACTATAGAAAACATTTGCATTTGGAAAACTTCTAAAGAAAATATCTAAGTTTAGGGAACTTCTGATGAAGGAGGGTTTTTAAAAAAATATATTTTATGCTTCTGCAATATTCAGTAATTGCTTCCATTGTTTATGTGGTTGATTCATGCCATTGAATAGTAACATGTGTCTGCATATTAAATGAACCAAAACATATGTCACAAAAAGGCTTTGTAGAGTGAAAAGGAATTCTTAATTTATTCAAAACTGATTCTCCTGTGGAAGCAAAATTTCATATAATATGATTGACAACATAATCTAAATTATAGATGAAGAATGAGAAAAACAAGATTAGGGAATCAAATATTGAGAAAAGGTTTGGATCACAGTTAACTCTGAATATCCTGGTTTTCAAGCAGCACTTTCACTCTGGGGTTTTCTGTTTTTTGCTGTTAAATGAGAATTATTGTGTTTGAAAACCAGAGTTCTTCTATCAGATTGGAAAGGGGTAAAGAAAGATAAGGACTTGAAGGGCAGGAATGATGAAAAACAGGGAAATGAAAATTAATGACATATGAGAAAAGTTGCCCATATTCACTCTCTTTACCAGTGGTAGACAACCCACAGTCTGCATGTGACCCTTGATACATTTTTGAGGTCCCACCCATCTTGTCCCCACCAACTCATTAATGCATTTGTCACAGTGTTATCCCAACTGCATTCACTTTAAAGGGTCTGAAGGAAAACAACTTGTGTGTTCATGTGTTTTAAAGAGAAATGGGAGTTGCTACTGACATGGTGACATATTTTGTGTGAGGGAGGGTAAACCTCAGACGATTCAGGGAGAAAGGAAGTGTGCTCACCCTCTTGGGAGACAACCAGCCCAATTCTCTTGAATATATTGAACTATGTTAAACATGGATGGAGGGGCATATTTTAGTCCACCATAATGTCTCCTATTTGCACCTTAGCAAGAGCACAACTATTCAATATGCCACACCTATTATAGTGGTGTTGATACATTTATTTATTTTTAATAAATATGATGGTCCTCCTTATCCATGGATTCAACTATCCATGGCTTGAATTTGCTTTTACTATTTTATATAAGGGACACTATAATAATAATAATAATTTTAAGCCACTATATATAATGGAGCTTGAGCATCCATTAATTTTGGTATCCACAGGGGGTACAGGAACCAAACCCTAATAGATAGCAAGAGTCCACTGTATATTACAGTGATGCAGATTTTCACATATAGGTGAAACAGACCGTCCCAAAGGGGTGGCTTGAAGCTGCCCCTGATAGAGTCAGGTTGGGGCTCCAGCAAACATACACCGTGGCCCCAATCTGGCTTTTTGCTAGTCCAAAAAGAAGTGGCAAACTGCCACTCCTTTTTGACCCAGTAAAAGACTGGCTTTTCCCTCTTTTCCCCTCTCTTTTAGAGCTTTACAGTGCTTCTGCGGCATATGACATGTAACACTACACTGACACAGTACCCTGAAACCGGCCCACATGTGGGCAGGTGGAAAGCATGATGGTGACTTCAAAGTGGGCAGCATCAAAACGCCATACTCTGAAGTTGCCTGGAAGCTGGCACAAAGGATCTGTTCCACCCCATACTTTGTTTTTGTAGGCAAGAACAAAAAACACACAAACAAAAGTTCTCTACTGGATGAGTGCATTTTGATGAGTTTTCCCACTGAGATCTATACTGTGAAAAATGATTTGGATTTAATTCTGTTGTCTGTCCTCGCTAGACTAGAACCATTGAATCAATAGGATTTACCAATATGTTGACTCCATATTCAATGGTTGACTCAATAGTTCTGCTCTAGTTGGGACTAAGAACAGAATTTGAGCCATTATTTTCTTTTACTTTGCTTTGCTCAGAATACACTGGGTTTGGGACAAAACACAGTGCTTTCTGCACAAAATCTTTGGGTTTTGCAAAAAACCCAACACATTTTTATTCAAAGGAATAAAACGAATCTAAGAGTTTACTTTAAAAAAAAACATTCCCAGCTGGCCCAAGCCCAACCAGCAAACACAGATAGGAAATTTAGCCAAAGGAGGAAGGGTAAATGGTGACAAAATGAAAAGTGCATTGGGGGAAGGCAGAGACAAATAACAAAGCTTTGTTGTTGTTGTTGTTATGTGGCCACAAAACAACTTTCATAGGGCTTTCTTGGCAAGATTTATTCAGAGGATTTTGTCATTGTCTTCCTCTTAGGCTTAGGGAGTGTGACTTGTCCAAAGTCATCCAGTGAGTTTCCATGGTTGAGAAGAGATTCAGATCCTGGACTCCCTGAAGCCCAGGACAGCATTCAGAGCAAAGCCCTATCCACCAATCCGACAACACAATAGGTAACTGCACATATATTACCTCCATTTGGAGCTCAATTTCCATATATCACTAGCTTCCATGGAGATAATGGTTAGACTTATCTTAGTTGGCCAAGCTCAGTGTTGGGAGGGAAATATCTTGCCAGAAATTGCCTTTTAAAAAAACTTTCTGAAAACAAAATATTTATGTTTTACTGCCAAGTAAATTTTCTCTTGAAAAGACTAAAACAGTGATAGAAAAGGTGACACTGTAATGCAAGTAAGACACTGTGTACAATGTATTGTGAGTTTTCTTTTTTTTAAAAAAACACCTTAAAATTAGTTATTGTCATTATAAAGTAGATATCAGGAAGTATGCATAGGTTTTTGAGGATGAAGGAAGAAAGGCTATGATAGTCACAGTAGATACTGGGCATAATGATGATACAACCAGCACTCAGAAATTAAAAGGACACTGAAGACAGCAGGAACAATGCAGGCAAATGCTTTGCTAATGTTCATTGCATTAGCTCTGGTCAAATGCTCAGTCCTAAGGTGGAAGCCCTAGGTGATTCTTTAATAGACTGAAAAGAACAAGTAACTTGAATGTTGTGAGTCAATCACACCTTCATATATATGGTTGCTTATAAACTAAAACTGGCAACCTTGAGTCTCAGTTTTGGAAGAAAGGTGGGATGACAATGATAATGATAGTAATGATAACAGTGTCAACAACAAAATCAATATAGACTGTGATAATACCTGTTCAAAAATGCTATCTTGGGTGCACTATAATACCATGGAAAAATCATATCACTCATGTTATGTTACATTCTTTTATTAAATCCCTGGTTCTGGCCAAATGTGCTTGGAAGGTCTGGAATTCTTCACTGTGATGCTGGCCAGGTGTTTACAATGCCTCCCGCTGTGTTGCCTGGAGTAGCCACCTTGGTAGCAAGTCATTCATTCTGAAGGCAGAACTCTAAGGCCATGTGATTGATGCTGGATGCATCATCCTTATGTCAGAGTGAGGGACTTGACATACCAGCAGCAGCATCAGGTCGCAGAGTGGGGCACACATGAAAACAGCCACCAGGTAATAGGTGGATGCTGGGGCAACTCTGGAGCCAGAATACTCCATGTTCTTCTTCGAGTATTCTGGCCTATGTGGAGCACAGCTTAGTTATCTGTAAACCCAGCTCAACCCAGTTTCAAGAATTTAGAGTGTAAAGTTTAGACAAAAAGAAGCTTCTTGCCTTTCAGCAAACATCTTATTACTCGAGAGCCTTCTTGCTCCTCAGAATCCTGGTGTTGGTAAATTAGTGATGATAGATGAATAAATTTGATACTGCACCTATACAGACATGTTTCAATTGATTAAAATCAACCAACCTGTTTTTAAAAACAAAACATGCACACCCTCAAGTTTCCTTTCACAGGGAAAGCAATTACCAGGGACTTACATTTCATGATTTTGTGATTTTGCTGATCACACAATCACTCACACTTATTATTATATGATAACACAATAGCAATATAACATTATTCTGATAGTGAAGTTACATAGTATCTGTACTGCAATCACCGGTTGTGGTTCTTCAATTTCAATATTCTCTACTTCCACATCACTATCCTAGGCAAGCACAGATGACTGGGTTATGTGCAGGAAAAGCTGACAGTACAAAAACAAAAGCAATTCTGGATCTGATCAGTTTGACAATAGATATATCTTGGAATTTCAAAGGCCAATCTCTCCATGATTCTGATCAGCAAATAATATGCTATTGAATTTATGACCCTATTAACCTATTGTACTGTGAGGCACACATGTAGCCAAAGCAGGTGTGTGGAGATATTTCCATAATAATAATGACTGCATTAAATTTACTTTTTTTCTCTCTTGCCCATTTTGGAAGTGGGACTGTTCAAATAAAAATTTCCTTATATTACCCAGTGACTTTATATTTAAAGGACTTGTAAAAATCTTATGTATACAGTACATATTTTTTTAAAAAAAATCTGAATCCTATCACCCTTAAATGACCGGTCATTTTTGATTTCTGACAATCAAATTATATTATCTGTCAGAAATGTGACTACATTCAACATGTTTGCAACTCTTTTTATTGTTGTTATGAAGAAAAGAACAGGCCTTGGAGGAGCTCATTAGGTTCAAGGTCAAAGCATTTAAGGAGATCTTTAAAATTTTATCTCTTTACCACAACCTTGGTGAAAAACACACTCAACCAGGAAGCTGCTATATATTCTGTGAGGGAAGTTGCTATTGCTGCATGTCCTTTCAGGTTGCTATTAAAAACAAACATGTAGATCTATTGTATGCATTTGTGTGTAATGTTTTATCTACTTAAGATGCAACTCAGATTTCTTACACTGTCATTTTAAAGCTTGTGGGATTTTCTTGACACAAGTACAGAATTTTAGAATGGCCACAATCTTAGTAGTGACATATACATGTGTAGCCAGGCAGGGGAGGAAGAAGTGAGGGTTGGTCAGGCAGGACAGGAAAATGGGGGACAGGAGGACCCAGAGGATTTGGGAGGAGGAGGGTTTCCACCCAAAGGATGGAGTATAAAAGGTGAGGGACAGGTGGAAGAGAGGAGGGGTGGCAAACACGAAAGACTGGGATGTGCGGAGTCGGTTGCAGAAGGAAAAAGTGTAGTCACCAGAAGCCCAGGAAGGGTAGGCTTCCCCTGAAGGGGAAACATAGTTTGTTAAGGTTAGGACCCCATGTTGAGGTAATATTACCAGACCCCAGGAGAGAGGGAGACTTTAGATATCCCGACAAGGGGAACTGGGGGAAGCAGTCAAAGGAGACTCTGGAGGGTGAATGGTGGGATCCCCGAAGTGACCACTGGGAGCAGCGACCTGGACCAGAGTTGAAGGAAAAAGCAGAACTGGAGCATTTGGAAAAGTGTATATTGGGGAGTCATCCAGAGATGACAACCACGGACCAGTAAACAATTGAGGGAAAGGCCTGAACATTTGGTGTACCTTTGGTGATGCAACTGGGGACTGGGGATGGGCAAGTGTTTGGGAAGTTGTAATAGTTTCAGTTAAAGTAAAGTTTGTAGCATTCAAGAATGGCTAGTGTGTTTCTTTTGGGTTGAAAGCTTGAACAGTTACACTTTGGCTGAAACCATGTCCCAGGGAGTCAATGCCCCGCCCTCGACATGGTTTGGAAAAATTCAAACCACTATTCTTTTTGGCTGACCAACTAGGGAAATAATGAGGCCAGACAAAGAGAATTGGGTTAATGGGCAACTTTATTTAACTCAACCTATTTAACTGTTTTCTTTGAGCTCCACAAAAAATAGGGGAGCAACCTAGTGCGGGAGATGCTGGGGCAGGTGATAAGCTTCTAAACCACCTCCTCGGCCTCCCCTGCATGAAACATCTGAACCCCAAGAGCAACCCAAGATTGGGTTGCACCCTGGCCAGACCGTATCTGGAATACCAACCCAAGATCCCCTCCCTTAACTCATGAGACTTAAGTGAGCTTGTTTGGAGGGATGTGAAATAGTACGGACATAAATTTAGAGGTATAAAAACTTATTTAACAATGAAAAGGATAGGAAGAAGTAATTACTTATGAGCAATAAAAGACTGGAGTTGTCAAAAAAATTATTTTATAAGGTGACAATTACAATGCAGGAATAACCATACAAGATGAGTGTTATACTTGGAAGTATAATTGTTTGTTTATTTAAACAATTGTGAAATTGTGATAGAAGAAATAACAGAGTGTTAATAACCATGAAAACTGTGTTTGTATGTAGCTGTATATTAATATTAATATATAATAAGTTTATTTTAAAATTTTTAAAAAAGAGACTTAAGTGAGGGGTTTATATCATAGGCCAGCCCCTACCTGTTCAGTCTCAAGACCGAAAGAGTGTGTTCCAGATACCGAAGCTTCACACAAGAGGAGTTCATCAATCTACTATATCTCCCCCAATATATGCCACAGGTATGAGGTAAGTGTCTGCTTAGCCCCTATCCCCCAGAAGCTTAGCTAAACAAGACCTCACCCCATCTTGTGTGTCTCGAAGAAAGAGCTCATTCCCTTTTTCAAAGAGGTGGGTGTGATCAGCCCTCTATTACTTAGACCTTTGTAGCACAATCTCAGTGTGTGGCAAATAGTAACCCAGTTCTCCTTTCATAGCTTTGCGGCTCTCGTTATTGACTGCCTTCAAACTCTTTTCAGCAAGTGTGGTCACTGCCACAGCTGCAAACCTGCCTAGGCAACATGGCAGATCATACCAATAAAACTTGGGACCACTTTTCACAGATACACTGCATATCATAGTTGGCCTGAACAATCAGCTCCTTACCCTTCATCAGCCCCAGATCATTGCCACCAGGATGTAGAACTAGAAAGCGTGAAGGAAAAACAAACAAGTGCATGAGACCATTCCAACGCAGGCCTTGCATGCCTTTCCATTCAACAATAGCCCAATCAGCCACTCCCAACTGGCTTCCAAAATGACCTCTTCTGGCTTGGCAGGCTGCCCAATGCACCATGCTGTGGCCACAGATCCACACGTGATGTCTAATAACTGCACACCTAGAATCGAAAAGAGAGAAAGAAGAAAACACATTAGTGAGAAAAGGTGGCTGGATGATAAGCCTTAAACTTTCAACCTCCAATCCTCTGGGTGTCCTGGGGGCCCATACCAAGGGCAGCTGCTGTGCAAGCAGCACCAATCTGGAAGGAATGTGAACCAAACTTTACATTCCTGAGTCCCAACTGGAAGTCCTAGAAGTAACCACCTCAAACAGAAACTTTGTTAAAGGGAACCATCTTCATGACAGGAACCCTGTACATCCAAAAGCCACTGCAAAGCCCCAACCGGGCAGATGGACCAATCACTACAAGGCAGAAGCCACAGCTTCTATGCTGATCAGTTTTGGATGCCTGAATGGTGAATGTGGCCATATTAGGTGTTAATATCAAATTGTAGAAAAAGAGCCCAAGAAGTTGCAATTGTCTCGCTTGGAAGCTAACACCAATTCACTAATCCTCAAGATGTCAAAAAGGCAATCAGTGCTGCAGCATTTTATATACTGAATAACAAATGGTTGGCCACAGATAATGAAGTCCCTTTAATATGACTGGAGGCAATGGCCTGTGGGGATCCTTGACCCTGACCTTTCCCTGGCCCATTCTTCCAGCATTTTGCACAATCTGGAACACACTGGACCTTAATTATAAAACCCCACATCCAGTCAGAGGGATGTACAGTATCCTAACAGTATGCATAAAAAGAAACTGAACTGAATAATCAGAATATTCTTTTCTTCTTGTTGTTAAACAGTAATAACTGGGGTTATGAGTGAAGGACTCCTGCAAATGTGAAAAAAAATCAAATAAAAAAATAAATACTGTCATTTTTACCTGAGAGAAACCTCTCTAGGAATGTCCAGATCCTCCTATGCCTTTCTATGGTCAACATTTGCCAGACATTGATCGCAGAATCATACTGGAGGATCTACAAATGCCTAGAGCACAACTCTATGGTCAACGTCGGGCAAAGTTGCACTGGAGGTCTTAGAGATTCCCAGAGAGAACATTTTGATCAAAACCACAAATAATGAAATCCACAAAAGCCAAAGCAACAAATGTGGAAGGACAGCTGTAATTCTACCCACACTCGGGGAAAAGAGACAAATGGGTGAATTTTTAAAACTGAAGCTTTATTTAAATATAAGGAATCTACACTCAGAACATAGACTTCATTTGTTTATATGACTCCTTTGCTCGGCCTTATGAAATGGGGATAAGAGAGATTTCCTCTTTCTGCTTCATCTTTTCTCAGTGTCTAGACAAGTCAATGGTCAGACTCTTAACTAACTATGCCCCACATGGCCCATACTGCTGAAAAGTGCCAGCTTAAACTCCATGGTTTTGTGTGGGTAATTCAACAAGCCTCAAATAGAGTCCTTGGGGCAGTTTCCTTTAAGACAATTCCCTAAAAGAGAAGCTGGATTTTTAACTGGAGTGCTCCAACCCCTAGTCTTTGCAGTTAACCCACTCCAACTAACCCAGGAGATGGTGGCAAAAAGATATCACTGTGACCACCGTTGCAGTCATGGGAAAGGAAAATTATTGGCAGTACACATCAAACTTTGTACATCAAATGTTCCTTGCAACCTAAGAATTCTTACTTATCTGCATTTTTGTTTTCCATTATCTCTGTGTGATCTAAAGGTCAAAGAGCTAGTACATTAACTCTGCAAGACACTCAAAATACTTCAAAGCATTAGGTGTAAGATCAGGTCTAAAGCAACTCATCACACTGAAACTTGGAAAACTGCAGTTTGAAATAGTTGAGCTGCTGCATTCCTAACTCGACTGGTGAAGAATAATTATTGAGCAGAAAACCTTGAAGTGATAACATCTAAAATGTACCTCCCTCAACTTAATATCTTCAAGCATCAAGAGACCTAACTGAGGGTTCATAGACATGTCTTGGTGATCAAGAAGGCAACAGATTTAATGGGTTTAACCTGGACAGGTGACTTGAAGACACATGCACAAATTCTGTAATATAGCCATATGCCCCAACTACAGAGAGGATACAGAGGAAAAGGAAGAGGAAAAGGAAGAAGAAATAGTATTGGAAGAAGAAGAAGAAAGATTCTATGCTGGGTCCAGGAGGAAATGGATTACACACCAAAACAGGCCATTCATGGACAATTGGAATGTAAACGTAAAAGAGCAGAATAAAAGAATGTAAGAGAATTTGGCTAGGAGCCAAAAATGAAGCAGGAGAGCAAGTGATTGAATCCTACCTTCCAACCAGGACACGAAGAAGCAGAATGGTTTCCAATTGACGAGTCAAACAAGGCTGCATTTTATCATCCTGTCTTTTTAACCTGTTTGCTAAACATATTTAAAACAGGATTAGACTTGGAGGAGTGAAAACTGGAGTAAGGAACATCAACATTTTAAGTAATGCAGATGACACCATTCTACTAGCAAAAGCAGCAAAGACTGCTTTTGATGAAAGACAAAGAAGAAAATGGAGAGGTAGGTTTACAGTTTTGTTATAAAAAACAAAAACAAAAATAATGACCATAGATTATTTATATAGCTTTAAATTAGATAATGAACACATTGAAATAGTTCACTATTTTCTATCTATTAGAATGGCTCAGCCATGAATCAGAATGGGACTGCAGACAAGAAATCACAAAAAGACTAGGACTTGGAAGGACAGCTATGAAGGAACTAGTACAAGATTCTGAAGTGTAATGATATATCATTTAATGCTAAAGTTAGGATTGTCCATGACATCCTATTTCAAGTTTTATGTACAATTGTGAAAGCTGGACAGTGAAAAAAGCCGATAGGAAGAAAATCAACTCATTTGAAATGTGATGCTGAAGAAGAGTTCTACAGATACCATGAACTGCTAGAAAGACAAAATGGTATTAGAGAAAATAAAACTAGAACTCTCCCTAGAGGCCAAGATGACAAAACTGAGACTGTTCATAAAAAACATGATTTATTAGAAAAGTATAATGCTTGATAAGGTGTAAGGCAGTAGAAAAAGAGGAAGAACACATTACAGACGGATAGACACTGCAAGGCCTGAACAAGATGGTTGATAATAGGGTGACCATCATTCATCTTGATGGCAGTTAACAACAGCAGTAATTCTGTAATTTAGTACCCCAATAATAATAATAATAATAATAATAATAATAATAATAATAATAATAATAATAAACTGTTTATTTATAGCTTGCTTTTCCTTAGTAGATCAAAGCGGATTACACAGAAGTACAGCGATGTACGATTTTACAAACAGTTATCATATAAAAACCCGAACAATAAATACAATTAAAAACAAGATAGAAACTTACAGATTAAAATCACAACAATAGCTAGCCAATATATAATATCAAATGATAATTATTTTAATGTGAAGTCGAAGGCTTTCACGCCCAGCATCCATAGTTTTTTGTGGGTTTTTCAGGCATGTGGCCATGTTCTAGAAGAGTTTATTTCTGACATTTTGCCAGCTCTTCTAAAACATGGCCACATAGCCTGAAAAACCCACAAAAAACTATGATAATTATTTCAGTTTATCTTTTTTCCCCCTCAACTTCAGATCAGTTCCTCCTTCCTTCCACTTCTTCCTCACCTCAACTGGGATATTTCTTGAAAGTTTTACTATGGTTCCCATACATTCTATTAAAGCAAGAGTAGTTATTAGTGGTAGACAGTTACATAGAGTGCAAGGTAAGTGTCTGACTCACATAATCTCGAAAATAACACCCATGTTTTTTTTAAAAAAAAAACCTCTACAGTCAATAGAACAAAAGTGTGCTTATTATTTGTACATTGCCTTTATACAGGAGTCTCTACCTCCCTCCAACTGGCTACTGGCCCATTAGCCAAATAATGTGCAAATGCCACAGGTTCTATACAGATGATATATCTCATAGAATGTCATTTGGTGCCTATGGTACCAGATAAATTTTTTGCCTGTCTTCAAGAATTATGATTTTGTAATGTTATAGGTAAACAACATTCTGTGAATCTCCACAAAAGCAGGAATTTTACTTTTAGGAAATAGTCTATGGGTCCATATGATGCTTCTTAGCTTCATATTTTAAAATATTTACATATAGCCCATCTGTGCAAAAAGCAATCTGGGCAATCTGTCTCATTCTCTCTCTCTCTCTCTCTCTCTCTCTCTCTGTGTGTGTGTGTGTGTGTGTGTGTGAGTGGGTGTGTGGGTGTGTGTGTGTTTCTGTGTGGAGAGATGGAGGGAATTCTGAGATCCTGCATCAGGAAAAATATATGTATTACATAGCTATGTTTCTGTAGATATGTCATCCAATGCTAGCCCTCCCATTGACTGTGATTGTTAGCAGAGATTTAGAGAGCAGGGGGACGAGAGGAGATCTGTCTGTAGCTGGATAGGCTACAACAGCATTTTCAGAGATAACCATTGTTCCTTGTGTAGAAACTCATCTCTCTGCTTTCTTACAATGTGACAGTGACCATTTTGGGAAGGCTACACTGTTTATAAACCATTTTGTGGGGGGATTTTGGTCATTGAAAGTAGAATGATCTCTGCAACTGTCAAAAAAAGTGAATCATGATGGCATAATCAAAGTTACACCATAATGTTTCACCAATAGGATGCCAGTGTGTGTGGGTGGACGCACGCATGTGCGCACGCATGCACACATGCATGCATGCACTCTCAAACAAGGAGGCAGAGTCCAGGCTAATGAAGAGTTGAGGGTTACCGTTTTGACAACCTGGGGAAGAAGAAGCAGTTCATGTTGGAGGCTCATGTTTGAGGCTGTTCCTTCTTCTTTCATTGTGCAAGGGCAGCTGGAACACACCCATTCACACCAATGCAGATTACTTGAATCCCTGTACTGGGAGGAAGGTGGGATATAAATTATTATTATTATTATTATTATTATTATTATTATTATTATTATTATTTCTATTCCCAGGAAGAAGCCAAGAAGCAGAATCATCATCTGCTGCTGCTTAGTCATCTAAATGTGCTGGTAGGCACCTATGTTCTGCCCAAGGGCTACTTGCCTCTCTTCATATGTAACGGAATGACTTACAAATGTCATGAATGAATGAATGAACACTCTGGGTACATATATGTAGCACAGAATGAATGTTGTGTGGTTCATGGCATTGACTGAGAAATGGCTTATGGCTTTGTGTAAATGTGTGAATAATTATTATGAATGAGAAGGAGCATACACTAACCATAGGTGGCATATTATTATCTACAGAGGGTGGGGTACTATTTTCCCTTACTAATATATAGCTTTAAAGAGAAGTGCTAAGACTTTTAGCTGTGTTCTGGAGCAGATTAGTAACCATTTCAGCTGCAGATTTGGTGTAACATGATTGCCTCAGGTATGTGACCATTGACAACCTTGAGCTGCATCCTTGATGGATTGAATACTCTTTAAAAGTGTCCCTATATAGAGTGTTATGTGATATACTGATTTATACTAGGTATTGTTACTTTATAACATTTTTACAACCAGCATTTTAAGAAAAAAACATTTGTTTTCATTCAATATTTGTTTCCATTCCATTAAAAACAATTGTAATTTGTGGCATTAATACAGCATATGTTTTTATGAGGAGTCTTATCAGCATTTGCCATTTTAGCAGATTTTGCAGGTGAACATGCAAAACAGATAGTGAGGTCCCTCATAGAGACAGCTGCTAAGACACACCATCAGGCCAAACCAGCCAGGGATACAACATATAATAGAGGAGGAAAGCCTTCCCTTCTCCTTCAACATCTGGACCATTCAGCATTTGGATACTTCCAAAGGCTATAATCATAGCTACAACATATAATAGAAGAGGAAAGGTGTCTCTTACCATTCAACCTTTGGATAGTTCCTTCCATTTCTGTAATCAAAACAGGGGTGTTCAAGTGGCAAAGGTCTTCTGACCTGCCTGCACTCTGAGATAATTATCTGGTTAGCAATTACCCTCTTTGTATTTATACTTCCAGCTATCCCTGTCTTATAAGTGTAGCTTTAACCACTATGCCATGGCCGCTGGCACTTTCACTCAAACAGCAGCCATCAAAGGTACCACTTATTTTAATAGCAGCATTTCCACCATTCTGATTGATAATTAGTCTACAAGCACACATTTAGTTTAACAAAGCATCAATTGAACACATATCTTCCTTTATACCACAAGGATCAGGGAAGGGATAAGGAAGATTTTAATGGGGATTGTGGTTCAAAATTTCTGAAGGACCAAGAAATTAAGCAACATAAAAGCATATTTGTAACTACTTCCATTACTCCATTTTAATCTTATTCCTAAATCTAAATACTAATGTTCTGTGGAGAGACTACATGGGTGTTGAAGAATAAGTCCTGAATTCTGTGCAACTCAGAAACCAAGTATTAATTATTCTCCATCTAGGCTTTCCCTGGAAATGACCTAAATGACAAAACTAAGAATTTTAAAGGAAGGTGATAACTGAGAATGAGAAAATTATGAATTCAATACATTTATTGAAATTCTGATCTAGGACATCCCAATAGACCAGTACATGTGGAATTAACAGCCAGTATATCCAAAGACATAACAAAATATTACACAGACTCTAGTGAACAATTTAATGATTACTTACATGGAGATCAGTTTAATTCTCCCAAAGTAAATGGTCATTAAAATGACACCTTAATTGCCAACCATTTTAACAATTAATAGTCTTTTACTGTTTCAGGCCCTTAAAATGGTGTCCTCTGAACTAATACAGTTTTGTCAGGAGGCAATATTTCTACTTCCGAGGCAAAAATAGCTAAAACAAGGTGATATTCTTTTCACCTTTCCTCATACATACTACTAAGCATAACTAAGGTGTGTGTGTGTGGGGGGGGGGGAGTCCTAAACTTGTATGCCAAAATATTTCTGGATTGTCACATTTTACCAATCAACCTACCAACAGTGTAACTGTGCTTGACTTCATCTGTTAGAGACAAAGACTTAATGAGTCTTCCCAGACTTGCAAATAAAGAAGGTGCATAGAGGAGATTAGCAAAGTATATGTATTGTAACCTGTAAATACAGAATTAAGAATGATAATGACCCAAGTTATTGAACTATATCTTAGATTTCTCCAACACTCTTACTATGCTAGTTCTTCACCTTCCAAAAAAAAAAAAAAAATGCTCACTGAACATGTTCTCTCCTTTATCTCAAAAGCCAAGGATATTGTAAAACTATATGGAGAAAACAAAAACACAAATCTTCAATCTACACATTCAGACTGGCACTTAGAATGAGATGTAATTTAACCTAGTTATGCCTAGTCTTTATCTTTTGTTTAGCTGCTGGTAGATCCCACAGAACAAAACAAGTTCAGTCTTCTTGAATGGAACGTGGCACTGTTGCGCTGGAGGGAACTAGGAAGTTTTGGTTTCCCTCTTTCCAAATCCCTCCGGAAGCAAGTGCTGACTACCAATCAGGGTACTTTAACCCCTGAATGCCCTCTTGGAGAAATTGGGTTTAAAATGAAAGTGCCTGGCTGTCAATCAAATTTAGTTCCATGATCGTCATAGGTGACGTTTCCAGCATTGGCCCATAGGAAGTATGGCACCAGTATGCACAGATTTTGTCAAATTTAAAAACCTGTGGTGTGTGTGTGTTGTGAGTATTTGGGTCAGTGCAGGTCATGATCTTCCCTTGGCCCTGTTTTCAACCCCAAAATGCAAGCTAATGCCATCTCTGCATCCTGTATCCTCCCTCCTCACCACCCCAGAATGCCTCATACACATGTAATAATAATAATAATAATAATAATAATAATAATAATAATAATAATAATAATAATAA
>NC_056526.1:153866933-153894230 GCF_019175285.1 Sceloporus undulatus
ATTCCTCACTTCGGAATGCCAGAAAAGGATGTGATGCCATGCATTCTTTGCTTTCCCTAGGCTACCCCTGAATTCCTTAGAGGCAGTAGCAAAAGCATTATGTGTATCAATTTTGCCAATTTGCCAAATTGGAAAGAGAAATGTTGTAACATTCGCATTGCAGCATTTCCTTTGCTGGAAGCGAGGAAATGAAAGGGAAAGTGAACAAGCAGCTAGCCACGTTCTATCTAATATATATCTACCTGAAGCAAAAACCATACACATAGACTGCCAAAAATAATTTTAAAAAAATAAAAAAGGGAAAACTCCCTGGTGTGAGAGGGAGGCTTGCTCTGTCCCTCTGACCTGCCCTGAATTGACCCTTCATCCTGATTACATTCTATCTATATATCTATTGCAAAAAACATGCACATTTTTCGTCAAAAATAATTAAAACAAATTTTAAAAAAGGGAAAGCTGCCTGGTGCGAGCTCCGTTCGTGCCCTCCCTCTGACCTGACCTAAATTGACCCTTCCTCCTGCCTCTTCCTTCACCTCCTCCTGCTCCGTAACAGAATGCCCTGCCCACTGCCCTCCCTCTGACCTAAATCCCTCCCCTGAACTGGCCCCGATCATGATCAGGGGCAAGTTCATATTAACGGAACCCGGATTTTTTCAAAAGAGATGGCTTTTGCCCCAATTGCAAATGACCTGCGCTATGGGGTATTTGCCACAAAACGCTTGTGCATGCCTTGAAATGGATTGTGAGAGATTGGGGGCCAATATGAACTTCATGTGCAAGAATTGATTCCTGATCCGGGGTAACGTGTAGCCTGAATGGCCCCTTTGAATGCTTCAACACAGAAGAAAATAGGCATGCATTTTCCTCAGTGAGAGAACATATTACTGTAATTGCAAAGAAGCCAAAGTGAATACAAGATGTCAAAAATAGTCAATTTTAGAAGTACTAATATTCTAATTTCAAAATTTCAAAATTCTTTCACACAGTAATCACAGCAATGAGGAAATCAAAACCAGTGTATTTTCATTGCCTTTTATTACAGTTTTGGCCTCCCAATAGTCTGTGGAATCAAGACATAGCTTTTCCTGTCTGGGCACTAAGTAAATCTAGTCCTGTCTGGTTTTAGCAAAAGCTGCATCAAATATCCATGGATCATGCCCTGAGAAAATTGTTTTCTTCACAATTATGAAAGTAGCAAAGGGTGCTTCCACCCTTTAGTTGTCTAATCTCTATTGCTATGGAAATACTTTAAGGCTGGAATCCTTTTGAAGGTTTTTCTTAGGTTAGCTTGCAGATAAACTAGTGAATCAACTTTTACAGAGTTGGATACCCAGATACTTAGTACATGAGTGTACTGAATAGTCAGTACCTGAGAGTTCCATAAGGAGGTATTTGATACTTTCTTATGCAGTAAGTGTGCTTGGCAGTACAAGAACTTCTGGGTGGTATGCGGGCACAATTTTGTCCCCTGGTCCCCCCCCCCCAAAAAAACCACCCTCCCTACTGGTTAGGAGGTGTTGAGAAAGCATTTTCAAAAGCATTTTCAAACCACTACTGGACCAGCCACTTCTGTCCTCTCTCTCTCTCCAGCATAAGCACTCAGGTGGAACTTTACTATCGTCAACATTATGGAAGATCTCACCCTTGTTTTCATTGTGTTTCTCTAATCCCTCTTTCATTATTACTCCATCCTTTAATACAGCTTTGAGGCAGTGGGCTTAAAGCTTATTTTAGTCCCAACTAGAGTAAGACTGACTGATGACAATTAATCTGTTTTCATTATTTTTCTTTATTAAATTTGTAACCCACTTTTCTGACATATGGGACCCAAAGTGTCTTATTTCAAAGCAGATTGCCTAGGAGCGGTGCCTCCACAATAAACACAACATCATAGTTGGAGGAATGGCCACAACTTTATTAACTCAACATTAAAACAGTGTAGGGTTGGCCCAAAGCATGAGGTCATGATCTGTAAAATCGAACAACACCCGGTTGATTGATCACCATAATTTCGGGATGACCTATGGGCTAGGGAACACTATCTCACAGCTATGTGAAGTTCTGATTGCCTCTTATCCCTTACGCCCCTAGTCACCGGGTAACGTAATAACGTAATGGCCCCCGCAATGGCCATAACGTATGTCTTCAATATACCCGGGTCCAAAGGACTCCCTCTCCAGTGCTCCATAGCCCTGGAAACCACTCTCAGCAGATCATGGCCTATGCTGCCACCCCTCAATTGTGACAAAAAACACACCAACCTTAGGAAGGGAGGGTGGAGAGCCGAGCAAAAATAGCCCTGAACGCCGGGCAACAAGGCCTTTTATAGGCCACTGCAAAGAGGGAGGGGCAGGAGCACACTCCTCCCCTCCAGGGCAGCCAACCAATCAGCTCTCTGGAGGACCGGAAATCAGGACCGTAGAGAGGTCCTCTGAGCCTCCTAGAGTGGCCAAAACAGGAAGTTCCTCCCCAGCCCCTCAGCCAGCCAATCAGATTATTTTTTGGCCCAGCAAAGCATGCTGGGCTTACTGACGCACTCAGCAAAGCATGCTGGGGTGTACCAAGCCCGGCAGGGCCTCCTCGGTTGGCGTGACCTCCCGGTGGTAACGTAGCTCATCGGGGGAGTCCGCCGGCTGTTCTCTGGCAGCTTGGAGCAGCCTTTGGCCAATGCAGCACTGGTCACTTCTTGTTCGGCATGGAACCATGGCAACCAGATGCTGCAGTTCCAACGCCAACCACTGCAGCAGTCCACAATGGACCTCCATCAAGGAACACTTTTTTTCACTCCTTTTGTGGTTGGATTTGAACCACCTTAGGTGGCCAAAGTGCACTTCCAGCCAAATCCATGAGTGCACATCATCTGAACACCATGCCTCTGGATCAGCCTGAAGGCTGTTTTGTCTTGTGATTGAATGGGTCTGCTCTGGTTGGGACTAATCAATAGGATGTCTGGCTTTCCCCCCTTTCAAACATAAAAATGGAAATTCAGTTTCCATATGCATTTTCTGTAAAGTATGTATGTATTTATGTACTTTAACTAATGACTTTAACTAATGTACATGTTTTGTCACATTTCCCCCACTTACTAAAATATGTTTGTGCATATATTTTTTCAACCATACAGGTATTAACTATTCATAATTATAAAATGTATAATTGATCTCGTATGTCGAGTGCAAATCTTTCTGATCAAATAAGTTAGGAGAAACTTTACTAGGTCTAATATGAATATGTTAGGGGAGAAATTTTGAAATACCCACATAATTGTCCACCTTTAGTAGTTGCTCTTTTACAGGGTGAGGTCCAGATGTGACCATCTTTCCTTTGTAGGCATTACATGGTTTCTTATGGTTTCTTCATATTTTTAATTTTACAATTTTTTTACAGGAAATTATGCATAGCTTCACTTTGCCTTTTGAGTTTTGATCAATGGTGCTACAAACACCCTAACTGAATAAACATCATGAGTCTTTGTAGATAATATGAAAAAACAGGATAGGAATATTATAAATCAATAACAAGAGGGAAGAGCAAAAAGCTCTTGATGGGAATAAGCATTGATGGGATGAAGAAAGGGAAGATTAGGCTCCTGATCACTCAGATCTCTGGGCCAGGCTCTAGAAATAAATGTATGGCAAGATTGAGGGGATAAATAGACCATTGATAAACACCAACATCTGAGTGGAGTGGTGGTGTTGCGACCGCATGCCACATGCCCCAATTCCACCTCGATGCCGGTGTCACACCACCCGCCCAACCAGATGGCAGGCAGCATCACTCTGTTTCTTTGGCACAGCATTTAGACATGCTGCACCCCCCCAAAAAAAAAACAAAACTGAAAAACTACCACAGTGCAGCAAGGACACCTTTTTGATGGCTCTAAAAAGAGTGACATATTGCCATTCCTTTTAGAGCAGGCAAAGCACTGAATCAGGCCTGTGGCATGCAGTTGCTCTGGCCATGATCCAGCACCAAAAGGGGCAGCATGGGGCCACTCCTTTGGGGCAGTCTGTTCTGTCCCTAGGCTTCCTTGATGTCAGCAAAGCAAATTACTTTGTACAGTAGCATTACAAATTGGGGATAAAACATATCATAAACATATCCATAAATAAAACTGAACATTCAGAGGGGATATTATTTTAAAGGAATGGGGTCAGAATGTGTGATGGATTAACTTCATTTCATCATTTATATACAACCAACAGTGTTTTCAGGACTGGTAGGCAGAAATGAGAACCATCGTGGTGTAATGGTTGGAAGTGTTTAAATCACAGAAACCCATTGGATCATCTTGAGCAAGTCACTCTTTCAATGCCCTCAGAGGACAGTAATAGCAAACCAACTCTGATCAAATATTACCAAGAAAACCCCACAATAGGGTATTGTTAGGGTTGCCATAAGTCAGGTGACTAGAAGGCACAAAACAGTAATTAGAGAACATTAAAAATTATACTCCAGTTTTTTTAAAAAAAAGTCTGAAAATTCAAACAATAAAATACTAACACAGCAAAAAAACTATAAAAAGTCTAATAAAATAAGCATCAGAAGATACTGTCACCTCTGAGGATATGAAATGTATCTTAAAACAAACTTAAAAATTAAAGGATATTTTTTAAAAGAAATTCCAACCAGACTTTAGTTAATAGGCAGGATTTTCAATGGAAAGGGTTCTCCCCATGATATTATCACCAAAATGATTTCTTCTCTGGGAACCATTTGCTGTATCTTCATTGGTATATGTTATTGTCAATATCTTAGAGTGGGAATGAATGTTCTTTATGTATCCTAGCCCTGGCCTTTGAAATGTTCTTTATGTATCCCAGCCCTGACCTTTGAAATCTATACTTTGCACTTGGGCTGGGAACCAAATGGCATTCAGTACAGATTTTAAATAATGATATAATGTAATCAGAATGGGCAGATCTCTTTAATTATCTTATTGATCTCTTGGACCAGCTAAAGTTTCTGGACTCTATATTGCAGTAGTTCAACCTACTCACTTAATAATTTCCATTCATAAGAAATTTTCTTTGCTTTTCCAAGAGGTTTGTCCTCTGGTGCTATAAGTTAGATTTGTGTATACAAATTTGCTCAAGTGATACTTAATTCAGTAGGTCTCTCTCTCTCTCTCCACCTTCCCTTTTATATAGAAGAAGTATTATTTCTTCTAGGAAATTATTCCTCTATTTCTTGTAGGAAATTCTTACTGAATTTATATGCTCCAAATGAAATGGCTGTAATATGTGTCTGGTACAATTCTATTCTAGTACAGAAGTTTGCTGCCATCTAGATGGACAAAGAAGCAGGCTTGGGAGACCAGGTACATCAGAGCCTCTTCCCCCCCCCCAAGATCGGAAGGGTGCTGCTATCCAGAGGGACAAAAAAGCACAAAATATGGAAAATATGGAAATCAAAGTGGTGGCCAACAGACTGGAAACACTCAATATACATACCAATCCACAAGAAAGGAGATACAAAACACTGCAGCAACTAGAGGACAATGGCATTAATCTCACATACAAGCAAAATAATGCTCAAAATTCTGCAGCATAGATTCCATACATGGAGAGAGAAATTCCAAAGGTGCAAGCAGGATTCAAAAAAGGAAGGGGCACATGCAATAGCTAATGGAGCACACCAAAGAATTCCAAAGAAGAATCAGCATGTGTTTCATAGGCTACAGCAAGGCATTTGATTGTATAGGTCACAAAAAACTATGGAATGCACTCAAAGACATGGAGGGTGGCACTACATCTGATAGTCCTGACGAGGAAACTGTATCAAGGACAGGAGGCCACCATCAGAACAGAATTTGGGGAAACAGAGTGGTTCCCAACAAGAAAGGGGGTCAGGCAAGGCTGCATCATATCACCTTACTTGTTTAACTTATATGCTGAAAACATAATAAGAAAAGCAGAATTAGAATCAGACAAAGGAGGAGTGAAGATAGGAGGAAGCAACATTAACAACCTAAGGTATTCAGACAACACCATAATATTAGCAAAAAACATTCAGAATTTGGAACAGTTAATAAGAAAGGCAAAGATGAAAGTGCAAAGGCAGGTCTGATGCTGAACATAAAGAAAACAAAAATAATGACCACAGAAGAAATACACAAATTCAGCCTAGACAATGAGGAAATTGAGATAGTTTAATAATTCCCATATCTAGGATCAAACATTAACCAGATTGGAGACTGCAATCAAGACATAAGAAAAAGACTAGGAATTGGAAGGGCAGCTATGAAAGAACTGGAAAAGATACTGAAGAGCAAAGACATACAACTGAGCACTAAATTCAGATTCGTTCAGGCCATTGTATTGCCCATTATCATATATGGATGTGAGAGCTGAACAGTGAAGGAAACAGACAGAAAGAAAATCAACACATTTGAAATGTGGTGCTGAAGAAGAATAGTTAGGATACCATGGACAGGCAAGAAAACAAACAAATGGGTTCTTGAACAGATCAGACCAGGGATCTCCTTGGAAGCTAAGATGATCAAGTTGAGACTATCATACTTTGGCCACATAATGAGAAGACGAGGATCACTAGAAAAAAACAATAATGCTAGGAAAGATAGAGGGTAGAAGAAAAAGAGGAAGACCACAAACCAGATGGATGGACTCAATCAGGGTGGTTATGGGCAGGCGCTTGCAGGATCTGGGCAAGGCAATGGAGGATAGGGATTCTTAAAGATGTCTCATCCACAGAGTCATCATGAGTTGGGACCAACTGGAGGGGAACTAACAACAACAAGCAACAGGTCTATTCATGCAGTTGTTCATATGTGGTATACTGGAAAGCATTTGCTTGTGAACTAGACTGAATCACTGCAAATGTGTGCCAATTGAATTCATTATTTTCTATTTATTCATAAAGTGAAAGTCATTATTATTGTTGTTCAAAAGCTGACTGATATTGTCTATGCTGCCATACAACTTGAAAAGCATGGCTATCAGCCTATTATTGGTCCTGAGTGAGATTTATAGATTCTATAGATAGCCCAAGCTAACTTCATTGACAAGGAGAAATAAATATTCCTGAGTGTCATCATCATACTGATGGTATTCAGCCCCTGAATTCCTAATGACATCCCCTAGTAGCTTCATATAGAGACTGAAAAGCATAAGAGACAAGATGGAATCCTGTGGCATTCCAGAGCAGAATGGCCATGCGACTGAACAGGAATCATGCCCCACCCAGACCACTTTCTAGAACTGACCTAACAAACAGGAGTGGGACACTGTTACCTTTACCTGTGAGAATTGTGGAAATAGTCCTGAAGGTATGTGTTAAATTTAAGTGTGGGTGAGATAAGAATAAGAAGCCACCATTTATGAAATATATTTATATATATTCTTGTTTTGGGCACTGAACATCTGTAGTAATTTGGTTTATCTATGCAAACATTTAGCACTATCTGTAGTTTTAAAGTGGTTCTAGGAAAACAGACAGCAATGCCATTGAGTGAACAGCTTGGAAGGTTTCCAAGGAACACAACTATTCAAATATGTCAGTGGAATCTGTATGGAAGTAAGTTGATAAGAGTTTAAGGTGCTACACGCTGAAATATTTTCTAGTTAAATTAAACTGGCTTTCTTGAAAGTGTAAATGTGAGCTTTCCCATTCTGGGGTTCTTTTATCCATCTAAAAGTACTCTGGCTTTTAAAATATTTTCTAGCTGCTCCTAGAAAGAGCAATAAGGGACATAATCATAGCAGTGGCACTAACCAATACTATTAAGTGTGCTTTCATATACCATCACTTTGGCTCTGACACTTAGCCTTACTAACGATGCAGTAGAATTTAAGCTGGATCATTTAAATAATGATAAAGCTGTCGGGACTCTGATGTGATTTCTTTCTCAAGCAATTCACCTTCTATTACAGGTTTTATTGTACTTTATAGTGGGCATCTGTAAATGTGTGGATCAGCTTTGGTTTCTCATTGACACCCATTGCACGTACAGCACAGTTTTAACTGACTTACTTTGGAAGGATTCACAGTAGTTGCTAGGAAACCTTTCTGTGTTCTTTTCACTTCTTATGTGGCATTAGCTTTTCAATTGATAAGGCTGTACCTTTAGGTACAGACAGATTTAAGCAGAATCGAACAATAACAGTGGGACTGCAAAAATGATAAACAAAAAGGGAGAAAAAACTGAAATCCCTGTTCTTTCGACAGGTAATGCACAATATTAGAGGGGGAAATACGAAAAGCATATTTTACTTGAATATTTCTCAATATTGTGTGTGTGAGAGAGAGTGTGTGTGTATGATCACAAATGCAGGATAGAGGTTCAGAAAATATATGAAACTATCATAATTCAATTATTCTTTGTTGTAATGTACAGGACCTGGTTTCTCATTTGTGAGTCAGAGAATGGTAGGATAGAATGGCAATTATTGTTGCCATAATTCTCTGGTGGCTTCCCAGGAGCAGTCACAGAGCTTGGAAATAACCAGTTAATTAATTAGTGCTTTAATTGATTTAGTGGATTGTTTTTGTTTTGTTTTATTTTCTTCAAAGAGTGGCTACATCTTACTCTGTCAAATTCAAGGGAAGAGGAAGATCTTTCAGGAGATGTATTAGACCCAGAGGAAATGCATCATCTGTTTGGTTGTTACAGAGGCTAGAAAGAGGGAAGACAACTTTCTGGAGCCCAGGGCAGAACATCAGAAGAAATAAAAATCAAGGACTAGAAAAGAAAACAGTGATAAATCTTGGAAGAGAATGGGGGTAGGCTTTCTGGAAAGTAATTTTTCTCTGGAGATCAGTATCTTCAAGCAGCCAGAACCCTTCTAGGTGTCAGCCGTTTTAGGCCCCAAAGGCAACTATATGGAAGGAAAGTATTTAGGATCTTTTCATGGAGGAAGGAGGCAACATTGTTTTTCTTTAATAATTTCTCCCACTCTAATGATTATATTCTGAGCAAGTTTCTAATGTATATTATTGTATAATACAGAATCTTGAATAATATTAATTAGGCTAAGCTGCAATTAACATATTAGTATTCTTATTGTTGCTTACACAGTATTGCTTATGCCTATTTGGATAGTTAAGTGAAAAACTATCTTCATCAATTTCCTTATCTCTTGGTTTCTTCCTTTCCCTACTCCTCTTATTCTTCAGGGGGTAAGGCAAAAAGAATGCAGGACTACAGTTGTATAGGGGGGGAAATCTGCGTGCTTACAATATTCCCAGAACATTTGTGCACTGTCTGATTCTTCTACCAGCCCACTTCTGACTGCACTTGTAGTGGATCTGTGTCCTCTAACTGACATACATCACTCATATAAACAAGAAGTTTGAAGAGTGAGTAAAGGGTATATGTTACTGTCGTGATAGAAAGCAAGAGAGGTCAAGATCAGTGACAAATGAAGAGGCTGAATGATGAGAAGTTATGCTTTAGGATAGTTCTGGACAGTTATCAGATGTGTTGGACTCTCAAAATTCCTAGCAATACTCATATTATGGAAGTCATCTAGAAAAGCAATTCTAAATTAGCTTACTTGCTAATTAGCTTACTTGCTGTTCACCGCTATGATCTTTGGAATAGCGGTATATAAATAAAACAAATTATTATTATTATTATTATTATTATTAAATTTGAGAAAAACAACTTTAAAGCAACAAAAAGACATTTGAAGCAAATATGCCTCTAGGACCATACAAATAGGTTCAATAATGAGTTAACCAATTAGTTAACAACTATTTATATTAGTTGTTTTGATGACAATGAATAATTTCCAATTTCTGATGTTTTACACTATCAAAATGGGCCCCAACCTCTTCCATGTAATCCTGAACTTCTCCAGGTGGACTAAAATCAGAAATCTTCTGCCCACCTTAAAATCATTTCCTGTTAGCAGCTGGAACTCATTCATCTCAGTTTTTCCTCAGTTTCCCTTCCTTTGTTCGGTTATGGCATTCTTGGGTTTCGAATACTGGGCACTGTTAATGGCAATTAGATGTTTCATTTGCAATTTTGTCCCTGTTTTTCTCCTTGTTGCAAAAGTTTGTTGATAGTGACTCTGGCACTGGGTTGGATCTATTAGGTGCAAGGTTAGGTCTGCTTGTCCATCTTCCGCTTATGGGGGAAGGTGTCCCTTGAAAGGCAGGAGTGAGTAACTGTGTGAGACTATTTTTGATTTTTTTAAATGAAAAATGGTGGCCAGGGTGAAGATGTGTGGGAAAATATCACTGTATTTTGCAGCATTTTCACACCTTTTTACCAGCTTGTGAGATGAAAAACATACCTTTTTAAAATAAAGAGGAGGAGGAGGAGGAGAAGGGATGTAGGGTTTGTGTGGGTATCTGGGGGGAGCCAAGAACCACAAAAAGAGATCCAATGCTTCTTGCAGCACATATAACACACTTTTTCCAACCCTGTTTTAAGGGAACTTGGGATGAAGGCTATCATGGGCAGCTTGGAGCCACTTGTATCTTCTTCACCCTCGAGTGTTAAGGAGATCTAGACAGTGGCTTATGCACATGTGAAGTCACATACTCTTCCATCCCATTCTTTCTTATTAGAGTGAGGTGCTTCACTGGTCAGCAGGTAGGCTGTCTATTGATACGATCCATGTGTTATGTTGTGTCAACGAAGTATGTTGTTATCAACAAAGGTATGGCCATGTTCACCTCCAGTAATTCCCTCCCTTCCCCTAAGCACTACAGTTTCTTCATTTTAAGATATAAATAGTAGCTAAGAAAAGTAGAAAATGATATAATATATAGATGTGCTATATATTCTGTTCTGTAAAAGAAGGAAGGATGTGAAGGAATCTATTGAGTCCTTCAAGACTGTTTTATTTTAGCATGAACTTTTGTGGCTTTCAGTCCACTTCTTTAAACACATTGATGGTATATTGAATTGTATCTTTCATTGATGTATTTGAAGAAATGGGCTGAAATGTATTTAAACTCATGTAGAAATAAATCAGTTAGCTTAAAGGTGCCACTAAAGTACTCCCTCCAGCCTTTCTTTTTAATGCTAGAAATATATTTGTAAGTGTTAAGGGCATGACAAATTGAGCCTTCAGTATCCCTTCATATGGATACTCATACAGATACAGATATGGATACATTACCTCATTCCTCCATTGGAGTGACCCTAATTTATCTTTGGTTTAAAATTATGATACTAGTGACCCTATCGCATGGTGTTAAAACCCAGGTCCATCCTGGATTCAGCCCAGGTCCTGGGAGATGTTTTGGCAGCCATTTTGTAATGTCAGAAGCCTCTGTGTTGAAAAAGAGGCTGTCTTAGTGTGGATGTCACCTGGGCTGCATCTGTACTCGATCTGGGTGGTGATTTTGGCAGTGAATTTTGTGTGATAGGACCCAGCTCCCTCCCAAATTAAAATTGAATTCGGGAAAGGTAAGCTGGGGTTTTTAACCCATGTGATACAGTCCTTTCTCTGACTGTTTTTCCCATCTAGATACCTTCTGTTCTGATAGGCATCAGATCTTCAAGGTTCTGGCTAAGGTCTTTTTAATTATCTGCTACCTAATTGCACTGACTAGATATGTCAAGAGTTGAACTAGAGACCTTCCATGTAGATAAAGCATGTCACCTACACTGAGCTATGATTCCTTAATCAATCAGGTGAGTTATTAAAAGAGTTTTCTTTAAAGGTTTTAGTAAAAATCTCAAATCTTTGGCTTGGGATCATTGCCACAGGTATATAAAAAGATATAATTTCACCCTATATTTTTGTTCAAGGGTTGCTTGAAGAAATCACCTTTTGATCATCCATTATGATGGCCATGCCAATGATTAATTCTCAGCCCTGGCTCAAACTAAACTGTTATCATTCAGCTTCAAATATTACCACGCATACTATATTTCCCTGGCCTGAAATCAAGAGAGAAAACTTTGTGATTTTCTAAAGCATATGCACATTGGCACTCCTACTGAATGTCATTCTGAGACCATAATGTCTTAGGATGCTAGTACTGTTGTCCACTGTCATAATTGCACTCTATAAATGCCTGTTGTCATTCAGTGTAAGTGGAAATTGCATTTATATCTCTTTTCCTGTTGGTGCAAGACATTTGCAGGCATGCCTGAGATACTGTGTTACAATTATGCCCATCAGGAGAGCACATTCCATAATATGCCATCTTTTTCCTTCTCAAAGTATTGACTTCTTTTTCCCCATAGCCTGAGATGGCATTTTTAAAGGTTAAATGCAAAGGCCCCATTGAATCTCTTCTAGCTGCAAGCTTTACATTATATTGCAGAGATTTTTGCAATCTCCATAGAATATTCCTACAGCTCTTCATTCATGATTGCATAACAATGAGAGTTGCATCTTCACCAATAGCTAATACATTTTTTAAAAAAATAAAGCTTGCAACAAAAAAGGAGTGGAAGAGAGAGAAAAAATAAGTGGCAATCCTAGAAAGTAAGTCTTTGGTAGAAATAACTCTTATTAATTCAAGTAGGTTTACTTATGAGTAGGCACAAATATTACTTTGGGTAAGTTAATGAGATAATTAATCAGTTAACAGACCTCACAATAGCACTTATATAAATAGATGCATGGGATAAAAAGAACAATTAATATGCAAGAATTAAAAAGAGAAACATAAAACTAACTTCTGTTGCTACAATAAAATCAAAGCTGCTTTAATTGAATAAAATATTGGATTATATCCTCATTGCTTTAAGCAAAAAATAGCTACAAATTTCTCTAATAAATCTCTTCATCTTAATATTAAAAAGAAAGAGAAAGACATATTTGGGTGATCTTCCTGGATTAATGAATTCATTACAGAGAACTTGACAAAAATTACATGAAATAGAAGCATGATTTGCTGTTTCAGCTTATGCATAAGGAGTTAATCAATTAGAATATGGTATAAAACCAAACCTGCCACTCAGATAAGTAGCGGGTTTCATATTTCACAAATGACATAGAACTGTGACATAGCCTGAGTACTGGAGCTGGAGTGGGAGAGACAGGTTCAAAGCTATGACCACTCCATTTCTCTCAGCCTAACCTATCTCACAGGTCTGTTGTTAGGATAAAATTATATTTTATGATCTCATATCATATGTTATACATCCACCTTTCATTACTGTTGTGTTTCCTACTTTGGTGTTTTAAGGACTACTTGTAAAGTTACAACATTATGAAATCCTTCTTTTTCAAGAGAAGGAGAAACCAGATATGGCCAAAGACACTTAACTGCCTACAGTGGAGCAGCCTGCAAATACATAGTGCCCAAGGCCAAACAAATTATTTTGGTATTTGAAGCACCATATCCCAGAAGTGCCTTTCCCATTCCTGGAAGATTTTTTAAAAAGATAATAATACATTAAATAACTCATTTTTCTGTCTTTTGACAATGCCTGAGGCAGCCACCTTGCTCAGTATCACAGTAGGGTCAGCCCTGAAGCAAACAACATATTCTTAAATAAATGAAGAATCTTCCATGTGCTATGATTCATTTGTGTTCAACATCAGAAGTGGAGATGACAAAAATGCATATTTTGGTTGCAAATAATAACTGATGCTTGCTATTCTTTTTTTTTTTAATCCATTCATGGGGTGACATGCTGATGGATACAATCATTGCCACCAATAATACAGACTGCTTTGCTTACTTCCCAGTCAATGAGCAATTATAATATCTTCTTCATTGTGTCTCATTGTGTAAGTAATAATGGGAGTTTAAATCTGGCAACAATTGGAGGGTGGAATAATTTCCACCCATTACTTAGACAAACATAATAACATAAATTAATTACACTTATTTTCCTTTAATTTCTGTAACCAACCCAATTGGACCACAGTTTTTTTAAAATGTTGAAAGTTTTTATAAAGTGAATCCAAATATATTTGCTGGGGAAAGTGGGAAAGTAAAATGGCTGCTATTTCAAAGGTTCACTGCATAAGTAATTTTTTTTAGTTGTGATAACTGTGAAATCCATTAAAATTAATCTTATTTTCCCCTCCCTGAAAATCCAAGGCTCCCTTCTGCTTTCACTCTCATGATTTCCATCCTTCTGTGCAGTGCTCTTCATAATTTGTTGTACTTGACTACAGAACTCAGTTGAATGAAAGGATTTATTTATTTTTATTCAAACATATGAGATTGAAATAATTGAAGAAAAGCACCCCAAGAAGATAATAGGATATGATTGTTTGTTTTGGCACCTTGTGTACTGAGTTTTCTGGCCCATAGTTTTTGTGTCCTTGCATTAATTTACTGAAATAACTTCTCCTCAACAAGTGGCTTTGCATTGGCACTAGAGGCGGAAAGAATGAATGAATATATATATATATATATATATATATGGCTGAAAAACATGTTTCTAAAGTGCTGAGAAACCCTGATGAGTCGGATCCCAGATTGACAAATATCTTTGCAGTTCAAGACTTATTATGTGGAGAAATTATACAGTACTTCTTTGCAATTTCCTGAACAAAAATATTGTTTTCTTGTCAAAAGAACCATGTGTGAATATTGTACATAGTAAGTCATGAATGAGAACATTTTCTGTGCAGCAAACAGCATACTCTATGGAGGAAATTTGCAGATTTTACACAGAATAAGTCCTGAATAGCAAATAATTTTTAGAAATGAGCACAGTTTCTTCTCAAAGGGAAAGAGTTTCTTGCAGTGGGAAGAAAATTGCTGAAATTACTCATTTCTCCCTTCAAGACTGAAATTAGCAAAGAATGACATTCCTAAATGCATCATGGAATATGGAAGTGGGCCTTTATCCATGGGACTACTGGCATTGACCCTATACCAAATGCCTTCTAATTTATTATGGCTCTTTTAGAAGAAGAAAAAAGGCTGCATTCGATTGCGTTTGTGTGTTTTGTGAATATGTGCTTGTGCACTTGCATGTTTCTGTGTTGGGATTACTCTGATAGGTGTCTTTGATTAGGTGTTTGCCTGAATCAATGAAATGCTGCTGCTGCTGCTG
Organism: Sceloporus undulatus; assembly: GCF_019175285.1. Lineage (NCBI taxonomy): Eukaryota > Metazoa > Chordata > Lepidosauria > Squamata > Phrynosomatidae > Sceloporus > Sceloporus undulatus. The sequence goes on from NC_056526.1 coordinate 153,881,887, forward strand.
CTGCTGCTGCTGCTGCTGCCTCTGTTGTTGCTGCTGTTATCCTCCTCCTACTCCCCTCCTCCATTAATATAAATATGTATAGAACTACATGTGTGCAGTTTGGTTATAAAGTTACTAAGCAGTTCACCATGCAAGAGCAAAGAGCTACTGCTTCAACACATCAGTAATTTCAGATTTCAAATCTAATCTTTCAAGCAGCAGTAGAGAGGACCGGGAGAGAAATATATGGAAAGTGTGAAAAGCCAAAAAGTGAGATGAATAATTTATCATACAATAAAGTCTGCTGCTTTTTATTACTATTTTGGATATATACAAGAGTATGCAGTGGTGTGTATGTATGTTTGCGTACACACAATTTACAGTGTCCATTCACATACATGAGTTTATGTAGATATTTTGGATAAATATTTTAAAATAATCATCCAGGACACCAATAGGACACTTTGGCATATATCCATAATTGCCTATCTCTTGAATGTTACTGATGTAAGTCTACTTTTAACTAGGGAACAAATGGTTTTCAGAAAAATCTACCCTATCGGTGGAGAAGGGAAATGATGGGGGCAGACATCTCCCTGATTAATGCCAGAGAAGAATAAATTATCCAGGCATTTCTCAAAAAACACACCATCAGCAGCTGCTTTTCTTTTGTCCTAAGGTTTTAATGGGGGTGGAGGTGAGGGTGAAGGAGTAAAGTTAGGCACAAGTGCAAACAATAACAGCAAGAACTATATTGGCAATGTGGTAACCACTTTTTCACCTACCACAGTGCATTGAACCCAGCAAACATCTGGGACATTCAGGTGCAAGGAAACAAATGAAAATGGTGAGGACTATTCAGTGAAAATTCTACAAACTGGTTTCATTGTTTGTTTTCTTCCTTATATCATTCTAAAAAAATTAACTGGCATTATTTGAAATGATATTGATGATTTTGCTTATTATCTGAATGAACCAAAACAATTAAGTGGAAGTCCTTGTCGTTGCATGCCTTCTAGTCTTTCCTTATTTATGGCAGTCCTAAAGCAAACATATCATGGGGTTTTCTGAGGCTGAGAATATGTGAACTGCCACAGGTCACTCAGGGGTTTTCACATCTGACCAGAGATCTGAGCCTTGGTTTCCAGAGTCATAGCCAAATGTTGTTGTTGTTAGCTGCCCTTGAGTCAGTTCTGACTAATGATGACCCTGTGGATGAGACATCTTCAAGAATCCCTATCCTCCACTGCCCTGCCCAGCCTTTGCTCACAACTCCCCCCTGATTGAGTCTATCTGTCTGGTTTGTGGTCTACCTCTCTTTCTTCTACCTTCTACCTTTCCTAGCATTACTGTTTTTTCTAGTGATCCATGCCTTCTCATTCTGTGGCCAAAGTACGATAGTCTCAACTTTGCTTCCGAGGAGAGCCCTGATCTCATCTGGTCTCTTGTCCTTGGTACAGAATTTTCATCAAGACTATCAGATGTAGTGGCACCCATATGTCTTTGAATGCATTCCACAGCTTTTCATGATCTATACAAGCAAATGCTTTGCTGTAGTCTATGATACACATGCTGATTCTTTTTTTTTGGGGGGGGGGGGGGGGGGTTTTTTGGTGCGCTCCATTAGCCATCATTTGTTTGCAATGTGGTCCCTAGTGCCTCTTCCTTTTCTGAATCTTGCTTGCACCTCTGGAATTTCTCTCTCCATGTATGGTTGGAGTCTATGCTGCAGAATTTGAGCATTATTTTGCTTGCAACTGAGATTAATGCTCTTGTCATATCATTGCTGCAGTGTTTTGTATCTCCTTTCTAGTGGATTGGTATGTATATCAAGTGTTTCCTGTCTGTTGGCCATTGCTTTGTTTTTCATATTTGTTGGCATATTTCAGTTAGCATTCAAATGGCATCTGTCTGTAGGCCCTGTAGCAGTTCAATAAGGTTATCATCTGCTCCTGGTGATTTATTTTTTTCCTATTTCCTTTATTGCAAATTTGACTTCACTTCTTAAAATTGGGGTTCATCTTCTTATGGCTCCTCATTCCAAATATCATTCGTTCCCTCATCTCTTTTGTATAACTCGTCTGTGTATTGCCTCCAGCATCCTTTTATTTCTTCTTGTTCCTGTATAATGTTCTTTTTTCCTCCATAGAGCATCCATGCCCTTGGTTTGAACATGGCTTATAGGCCCTTATATACATTAAATTTGTTTTACAAGTTCCATTGAAAATGAACCAAAAATGTCCCTTTCTCCAAAATTAAAACCAAGCCAAAACATTGTTTGCCAATTGATGTGGAGCTTGGAATGGCAGTGTATGTAAATACTTCAAACAAAATTGCTTAATAAATATGCATCCCAGAGCAAAACACAAAGATACAAATATATTCTGGCATCCCAAAATCTGAAATAATTGTCTGGCAGGTACATGAAGTAGTTGATGGAGTGGGTCTATACAGTAGTGTGGACTTCACTTTGGTCCAATGAGAATACAGACCAGGATTGGTAGTTGTGATGTAGCACATCAATTTGTAAAGCATAACTGCCAGCCAAAAACTTTAAATCAGTGATGGGCATCTATGCTGTATGTGGGGGCCAATTTTCACCCCTGCAATCCCCTCTGAAGGGTGCATTGGAAGTGTCACAGCATGACTTTTGTCCAGCATTTTCCACAATTTTAGAATTTTGCTTTTCAAAAATTTATGTGGTTTTCTTGGACTTCTTGCTGGGCTGAGTTAAACTACTTGATTTGTGGTCAAATATGATTTGGCATACTTATAGCCATTTATACTAAAAACAAAAGGGCATAGAAGTCGGTCTGGGGAATATATAAAGGGGGAGTGGTTCAGGAAGATTGCTTTATATTTTTCCCTATGAGAGGCATATTTTTACACCACAACAGCAACAGCAACAAAAAAGCCCACATCATCATTGCATATTTTTGTTGCAAAATAGTTTCCCAAAACATTTCAGATCATACTAATACCTGAACATAATTGCACAAAATTCTACCCATTCTGTTATTTTTTCTTGACCAGATTTCATGAATCATAGGAAATAATTTTTTTCATACAGAAAACAAATAATGGTAAAAATTCTTTCTATACCATTAAATGGTCAGTTATCTCTCCATGTGCACCCTGCCCAAGCTGTGTGGCTTTGGAGTTGGGCTCCAAGGTGCAAGTCTTGATCTACGATCAGGATAAGGAAGCAATTGCCTCCTCTGGTTATTGTTGCCTAGGAAACATGCTGCCAACTTTATTTCAGTTAGTCTCAAAGGTGCTACAAGATCCCTCTACATACTATCCCTAGGAAATGTTTTACTGCTAACATTCAGAAAACTGGCTTTGACCATACAGATTGCATATGGTCAACATGACAAATAACTATTGATAAATCTATGACCACTTACAGTACAGTATCAGTACAAAGGACATTCCATAGTACATTCAATGGTTTTGCAGAAACTGATCCTGCCTCCCTAACAGAATATGATTTTATTGGTTAAACCAATACAAAACTAACTGGCAGTTCATCCTAGAGTGTATAGAAAGTACCCCACCTACACAATGCTTGAAGCAATATTATAGTTGTCCTCAAAACAACAACAGATTGTAGTAGTGTGTACATCCATTGCCAGAAAACTGATGATCAAACAAGTGTGTTATCTTCCTTTCTGCTAAATGCTGGCCCAGTGAGGCAGAATTGGTATACAAGGAATAGTGTTTGCTTTGGATCAATACAGAGCAGATTGTCCAGTGCTGTTGATTTGAAACACATGGCTAAGTCTGTGCTAAATGTGCTAAAATCTGGCAGTACTTTGTTGTACATATTTATGTATAATGGTTTGACCTTCAGCCTGAAATTGGGGTTGCAGGAAGAAACATTTTCTATCCAATGAATTTTAATCAGAATGAGCATTCATCCACATGCAAGAATCTGTAACTTTTACCACAAAGATACAAGGTTCAGAGAGAAAATAACAATGTAAGATTTTGTCACCAGTTCAAGCATGCTTTAAAAACTGGCTAGCAGTTGGATCTCACTGAGAAATGTACGTCTGAGATTATGCCAGTGGTACTTAGCACAGCTGCTCATGGATGCATGCCTAATTGAATGTTGTTTGTCTCAAGATTTTCCAGTGGACCATTTCAAGTGGCAGCCTGCAGCTGATGTGCCATATAACCCACATTAACACCTCACCTGCAAAATACATAATTACACACAAATCTGCTGATTAGATGCAAAATGTGAACAAATGCCAATGGTTGCATTTCAAGAATCATCCATGCTTGTCCACAGTGGAAATACTGAACATGTTGTTATCCCACACTACACTTATAGCCTATAACTCCAAATGAGATTCTTGTTAGTGAGAGTAAAAGAAAGGGAGCAAAATGAGATTGTAAAATAGAATGGAATGGGAGGAGCAAAGAAAGAATTTGGCTCATATCTCTAAAATGCCATAAAGGATACCTTTGAAATTGGCATGTGCCTTGTACATCATTTCCCAGAAAAAAATAAGCTTTTAATGGACAGGCAAAACCAAAGGAAAACAGCAACACAACCCCCCATAACTCCACCGAATTCACATTTGTCCAGTGTCATGTAACATCAATCACATGTTGGCTGATACACAAAAAAGACAAAATAAGCAAATTTATATTGAGAAGATATGCACAAAGCAGACTGAACAATCTGGGAAGGTGAAGTAAAGTGGGAAGATGCAATGATGGAAAAGAATAAAGGGTTTAAGGGTATTGGAAGACACAATCATTGCATGTTTGCTTCTACACCTTCTTGATGAGAGATTTTTATTCAGAAAGTTATTGCCCTCTGTGGAGAGATATTGGAAAAATGGAATGCTCAGAGCAGTCAATTGGAGACAGTCTGGCAAAAATGTGGGGACCTACCTGATGAGCAGCTATAAAACAGAGGAGGAGCCATTAAGAGGGGAGTGCAGTGAGAACTTCTAAGAGTGCAGTTAGAACTGAGATATGATCCTTAATGGGATTCAGACTCCCTTGTAAGGAAGAAAAGTTTAAAAGGATAAAGGAAGTCCAGTGACACAGAGGAGTGTGTCAGAGAACTGCCACGAGTGCAGTTGGAAATAAGCCCTTAAAGGGAATTCAGATTCCTATATAAGGAGAAAAGATTTTAGAAGGATAAGTGAAGTCCTGTGAAATTAGTTTAAAGAAATACATTTTTGAGAAGTGGTGAGCCAGTTAAGGAACGCTCATATCTACCATGTTCTGTGGAATTGCAACATGAATAAAGCTAGAGTTTCATAGGATTTATATTCCTAATTAATGAGTTTTAGTTGAAGGTGTATGTAAAGAACTAAAACACAACTGAAGCGTAACAGTTGATGTCTTTGAGTGAACTGGAAAAAAAGCCGGATTCTAACAAGTGATGTGCATGTTATAAGCACAAACTTTGAGAACCAACTACCAAAAGAGGGTAGTTTTTTATGTAAATAAAAGTTATTTTCTTCTTGTTCGCAAAGGAGTTGCTTGAAGTAATTTATAAGCAACAACATAAAAACACACAATAAAGGATATTAAAACAATAAGAAAGAAGCTGAAGGAAGTGGGAGGACCAAGGGTTAGAGAAATAGTTCTGAGGGAAGAAAAGCCTCAAATATTTAAGATAAGACAGGAAAAGAATCCTGTATAAGCCAGTGGTCACACACTCACTGAAAAAGAGGTTGGCAGGTACAGGTTAGCTAGCAGCTCACCTTACCCATCATCACCATCATCTCAAATGTCCTCAGTTTTCTGGTTTTTTTTTTTTTAAGGTAAGCAAACATTTTATATTATTATCATTATTTTATTCACTTATATCCCACTTTTCTCCCACTATAGAGACTCAAGGCAGCAAATGGCAAATTTAAAACAATAAATGAATAAATAAAATGGGGGGGGGAGAGAAGGAGGAGGAGGAGATTTTCAAAACATTGGAAAAAAGAAAGTGGTGAAAAGTTCAAGGAAAAACTATACATCCTAAAATTTTCCTTGGCTTCTAGTTTCAGGGCTTTGCATTCATCTGAATGTGAAGCACACATATGACAATAAAATATTTAATTCAATAATACGTAACTGTATACTTTCAATGGAATTCAAGAAGCATATATTATACAATTATTGTATAATTTTGTATATCTCTTTCTCTCTCTTGCTTGCATATGCATGCATACACACATACATTTGTTAAGTCTTTAGAACATGATGACAAGTTTCTTAGAATTAGCTGCTGTGAAGAAGCCTCTTGGCTAGCTTAACAGGTAAACACCCTCAGGCATTAGATGTTGTTGTTTTGCATTTATAATTAAAGAAACCCTTTTTTCAACAACAACAACAAAATAATAATAGAGAGATGCAGATTGGGAGGGAGTGTAAACCTCTCCATTTTAACCTCTTCTATTATTATGATTTGACTGCTTAACAATTCCCAACTTTGTACATAGCAACTAAAGAATACTGGCAGTGGCATAAAGAACATCAGTAACATAAGCCCATCTCTGGCCCCTAGTCATGCAGGATTGTTTTTCGGGAGGTTTTTATGGGAAAATCAGCCAATAATACTTTGAGCCAAAACAAAACAAAACAAAAAATGAAACAATAAAAATAAACAAAAAGCATCTCCAAACAATTATCACCAACATTAAGATATGATCACAACCTTCATGGCACTGCTGTGAAGTGATTTTTTTTCCCAGTTCAGAAAGGCTGGAATGGAATATAATACATTCTAACTGGAACTCTTGCTTGTGGAAATCATGGAAGCCAAAGCACTCAGTCCAAGTTGTAATGGATATAGTCCTTCATTAGCTAATTTTATCTCCATCTGTTCTTCCATGTCTTCCCAGAATATAGAGAGTTTTACACTGGATGCAAACATAGAAAGAAATGAAACAAAGACTTAGCATTATGCTTATCGTTCCTTGTACAAGAATATATCAAAACTGTTACTCCTCCCTAGAGATATGGAAACTCAATGTAAGAAGTGAAGCGTATTCTCACAGAAGTGCAAAGTTCCTTTTTCACACAATAGTAGTAAATGTAAAAGGAAGGAAGAGGAGTAAAAGAATGCATTGTTCTAACTGTCCCTAAAATGGAAGAGATGGATATGACATGTTCTGTTGCTATATTCTCCTCAGATACTGTACAGAACTCACAGGACTTGATTGAGGGTTATATCCCAGGTCAACCCTAAGGAAGGTCTTTTTCCTTCTCTCCTTAGTCACAAGACCTAAAGAGAAAGTTTAAGAGGCCTAACCTTCACCCCAAGGGAGTGCCATAGGTGTTCACCTAATTCTCCCTCCATCAACAGCCAGTGACTGCCTATTTAAGTCCACACCTAAGCCAATTTTCCAAGTCCCCAAACAACAGTGTGAGATAGGTAAAAAAAAACCCTTGGAAAGGGGAGAAAAATCCTACTCAGCCCTTAACATGACCAACACAGCCACACTGAAGTTGAGGCAGGAAGTAAGGGTGGTGCTGGCTTAAATAGCCTCAGCTCCACCCCCAAACCTTCCCTGATGTGGTGTAGAAACACCACATCTAATTGGCTGCTGGCCTCATTGAAGTGGGCAGCAAATGCACGTCTCTGGCCATGGTGGCCCAGGGGTCATGGATTCTTGTAGAATTTGAAGCATCACCTTCCTTGCATAATGCAATGGCTCTGTGATTACTGCAGTCCCTGGTGTCTCCAGGACACCAGGTTTTTCTTGGAGATTGGAATATATACTGAGCATTTCCATTGTGTGGGCCATTGTTTTCTTTTCCAAATTGTTGACTAGAGAAGATTCTTCCTCTGTAACTTGGAGCAGCTCTATTGGTATGCCACCAGTTTCTGGTGAATTATTTTTCTCAAGTCCTCTGAGTGCTGCTCTTCATTTTTTAAAAAAATTTAAAGTCCATCCTCATATGGTTCTTCTTTAATGAATCTGTCATCAAATTGTGCCTTTTGTAGAGTTCTTTTGTGTATTGTTTCCATCATCTTTTTATTTCTTCTTGGTGATGTAATATGTATATCTGTTGGTAATAGAGCATCCCCACTTTTGGCTTAAATTTTCCCTTGATTTCTCAGAACTTACTGAAGACGTCTCTTGTTCTTGCTTTTTTTGTTCTTAGCATCTATTTCATTGCATTGATTATTATATCAGCTCTCATCCCTGTGCAAAGACCATTGTCCATTTGCATTCAAAGTTCTGGTCCTATTTCTGTCACCATTCTTTTTGACTTCTTTCCTTTCCTTGACTGCTTGTAGGGTTTTGTATATTATCCATTGATACTTTTCTTTCATTTTGGCTACATGCAGTGTATCTTTTCCAGCTTTTATTTTGGCATAATATGGACCCCCCATGACAGAGCCATAGGGGAGTGAGGTATGGTTTACTGGCCCCCGTGGCCATGAGACCAGGATTTAAACGTAAACAGTGTCCCTGAGATGTTGTTAGCAAAGTCAGGAGCAGTGCCAAGGTGTTTGGCTGTGCTGCCATCCCGGGCTCTGCCTTTTTTGATCCTGCATTCGACTCACCCTCCCTCCACTGATGCAGCATAAAATTCCTTGGTCATTTTGAGGCCAAGTAGGATCCCCCCCTTTTTACAGGTTTTTCACCTACCCCATACTGTTTTGCAGTCAGCCATGGGGATTGGCTTGGTATGGTGTCTAAATAGGTTGTTATAAATAGGGAGGTCACTGGAACTGCCTCTTTTGGTCTAGGAACTGGGGAGGTGGTGAAAGGGGCTTCCTTTGGTTGGTTTGAAGGATAAACCCTTTATTTAAGTCTTGGGGCCTGGGGGAGGGACTTTCGGGTTAGCTTTCCTGATGCAGGCCTGCCAAGGATTAACCCAATGTGTGGGTTATTCTTGAGGCTCAGGTGTCATCACCCTGGCGAAGCTACAGAGGAGGTCTACAGAAAGGACCACCTGCTGCAGCTGTTCCCACCCTAGGCTACTCCCTCTTTAGTTGCAGTTAGTCCAAGAAATATTAAATAGTTAACTTAATAAAGTGGCCCTTTTGAAATCCATCTTCTGTGTCTGGTCTCTTTATTCACTGGTTGGTCAGCAATAGCTGGTTTACAGTTCTTTTTTAGCTTAATACTTTTTTTTTCTATTCATAATTCATGGTCCATGCAACAGTTTGCTCCTGGGCTTGTTTTTACTGGGAAAATGGAGTTTCTCCATCTTCTGCTTCCAGTTATGTAGTTTATTCATTTTTTTATATTGACCATCAGGTGATGGGTTCCTTGAAGGATGTCTTTGCAGTGAAGAAATGATTGATCTCACAGAATTCAATCATTCTCTTTGCTGCTTTGTTTCTTGAGCGCAGGCCAAATTTTCCTACGATCTTTGATTCTGCTCTCTCCACCCCCCCACCCCCAAAACACACGCATTTTTGCATTCAAGTTGCCTATGATTAGCAAGCAATTCTGTTCTGGTGTGTGGTCAAATTCTTCTTGGACTCCCACATGGAACCTTTCCATTTCCTCATCTTTTGTCTCTTTGGTTGGTTCATACACTTGGAATATGGTTACATTAATGGGTTTTCCCTGAAGTCTTATTGATAGAATTCAATCAGCTTTTGCATTATATCCTTTAACTGTTTTTGCTATGTTTCCTCACTCACTATTAATATCACTTTGTTTCTTTTTATATTTCCCCTCCTGAGTAGAACACTGTTCAATTATCTGACTCAGAATGTCCCATTCCTATCCACTTTACCTTGCTTACTCTTAATATTGCCATGTTTTTATTTTAATTTTTTATTTCATTATGTCTAGTTTCTTTGATTCATGCTTCTCACTTTCCATGCTCCTATAATGTGGAGTGTGAAGCTTCAGATTTCTTTTCACTTCTAGGCATGTTAACAGCTGCTCTGACCTTTGGCTTGATTTCATGTATGTCATTTGCCCCTTCATTATTCCTAGTTGCCCTTTGCTCTGCCCTAGTGATTCTGTCTGTGTTTCCTAACATTTTCTCTTGTTTCCTTATGGACTGTCTCATCACAGTATTTCTGTGATAGAAAATTTTCAAAAGGACATTTGCCAGGCCTTCCTCTGCACAGTGCTAACAAGTGTTAGCTATGGTCCCACTACCATTGCTTCAAATAAATCTTCCACCAGTGTTACCCTTCACCACTGTTGCTACCCAGTAACTGCTTAGGACATTTAATTTAAATCATCATCATCATCATCATCATCATCATCATCATCATCATCATCTATATCTATAAATCTTTATACCTGCCACTTCACCTCAATCTCCCCTTCCTTCAATACAATCAATTGACCCATCCTGTTTCCCATCCCCACCCCACAGTCATGTGCAGCCTTACCACTCCACTTTTTTAGTTATTGTCTATGAACTTGATGGTTCTTTTGCTTTCTTTTTAAAACTTTATTGTTTTTTTCTTCTCTGATCAGCTTCTACCCCTTTCAGAGTGGAAGTCTTTTGTCACCAGTGGCAGCATCGGTCCCTGCTGGACTATTTGGCTGTCCTCAGCTTTCCTGATTGTAAACTATAGTGTATATTGTAAACTATAGCACCAATTTTCCCAAGCTCTGACACATGTATTAGAACACATTTTAGCCATGTTTTCCCCACACTACACACACACAGAGCACATTAGGTTATCTGTGCTGCAGTGTAGTTCCAGAAGAGCCTCAAAGATTCATTGAAGACTTCATCTGTCACTAGAGAGATTTTGGGTTGAATCTATACTTAGTAATTTGTACTCAATTAAGCCACTGGTCTCACTGATTTCAGGGCATACTTTATGTCAACATGGGAAACATGCCACCAACCAGATATTGTTGGACTCCTAGAAGCCCTAACCTGTAAAGCCAGTGGTGAGCAATGTTGGGAATTGAAGTCTAGCCATATATAGATGGCTGCATGATTCCAACTCATATTGTAATGGCTAAATTCAATTACTAGTCCCAACTATAGTAGACCCATTAAAATTATTTGATGTACATTGGAGCAGCACTTATGTAAAACCCATTTATTTAATTGGTCTACCTTAACTAGGGTTATTAATTCGATCTAGATTTAAGTATGACTAAGTCTGGATGCAAATAATTGATCTAAATGTCATTATATTTTCTTTTCTTATGAGTTTATCCCCAGTAGAGAACAGAATAAAAAAATAGTACAAGAACAGCTGAAAGTTTACAGTCTGACTATTCAACTTCAATAGGAAACGATGCCATATTCTTTCTGTCAATTGTGACAGGCTACAGTATAGAAAAACACTAAAGCAGGAGATATATTAAATATCCACAGGTTTTTGGTTCAAAGAAAGTGGCTGATTTCATAGGTCAGAAGAAAAATCTATTTCTCTCTGGATTTAGCAAATGATGACTCTGAGAGAACAAAACCAATAAAAGATAGTTTGCTATTTTTATTTATTTTTTATTTTTTTGCAGATGCTCTTCACAAATGCTGCTGTTCACAAAACAATGTGCAATAGACATTTTTCAATGAAAAATGTTCACAAAACACATGTTTATTCAATTAGAACTAGAATGCTTTACTTGGTTTATTCATCATTCGCCACTTATATTTGTCACTGTATTTATCATGTATACAATAGTATCAGAAATCTATTATAGGAACCTGGTGCTACAGAGACTCCAGTCTGTCACTGTCACAATATGTGCCCTACTGGACTCTGTCAAAAAAAAAATCTTAAACAGGGTTAGGTGGCTAGCCGTAATCCCATCTGGAAGTAGCTATTACAAACACAATATTCTGCTGAAGTCTGGTTTCTTGAAAATTTTGAACAAGGCTAATCACGATAGCAATGTGTCTTGGTTGAATGGGATCACAGTCCCTAAACAAATAGATGGATGTTGTTGTTTTTATCATTTGCTTTAATATGTAGTATAGAATCTAATTAGAATTTCTTTCTCAAAGTGGATTGAAATAATGGCCTAAAAACAATGGTTAGCTCCAACAAGCTTAGACCCATTGAATTAATTGCAGTTATGTAAATCTCATTGGTTTCATGGGTCTGCTTTAATGGGGCTGGCAAGTAAATTTAGGACATTGAAGATTTTCACACTTCCCTGCATTGCTGGTAAATTGGCCTCCAAAAGTTGCTAAAAGGGAAAATAAGCCTTTCTGGCTGAACATTGGGAGCAGCACTCATTAATCGTCATGGAAATGGAGCTCTCTGTAGGGTTCTTCAGTCGTTGCAAGGAAAGCAGGTAGATTTCTTCTTTTTCTTCTAAACTCAAAGAGACTTGATTTCCCCATTTTAAAAAATAATCAGGAAAAATTGAGAATTATGTTTCCAGAAGCAAGTGTGTGTGTGTGTGTGTGTGTGTGTGAGTCAGTGTCATTCGTCTCAGTTAATACAA